>NC_054708.1:77794375-77942987 GCF_016097555.1 Gigantopelta aegis | reverse complement strand
GCGCCAGTGCATTAATGTATATGTATGTCAACCTCGACATACATACAATATATAGATATTCATACATCAATACATACATCAATACATGCATCGATACATCAATATATATATCCATCAATACATACATATACGACATATAAATGTGTATCGAAACTATTTATAGGATAAAAAACAGGCTGTTGATCCCAATGCAGTTTACAGAGAGATGCAACTGGAAGAGTACGTGAAGTCCCGGCCGATACATTTCGTTCGTGTTCAGGCACCACTAAATGGACCAAGGAAGGGATTTATGGATACATTTCGGCTATTTACTGCCATGGGCACGATGAAAAACCAAAAGTCGAAAAAATATTTGTAAATAAAAACATTCAAAGTTTAAAACTGGTTTGTTCATTGAAAGGGAATCAGTTTGATAAGACCTCACCATGAAAGAAATGCACGTAAGAGGAGTGATGAATTGCCACCCTAACTTAGGTTATTGTATTACCACATTGATAAAAGTCAAACATTTGGTAATTCTGACACGATCATCAGAGGGAATCCGCTACATTTTTCCTAATGCAGCAAGGAATCTTTTATATGCACGTTCGCACAGACAGGAAAGCACATACCAAGGTTTTCGACCAGTTGTGGTGCACTGGATGGAACGAGAAAAGAAACAATCAGGCGCATGTGCAAAAATAATTGTTCAGTGGGGTCGACTGTGGTGAGCGAAGTTTATTGGGGTGGGGTAGGCGTGCTTCCCCCGAAATTTTTTTTTTAAGAAAAACATTTGCTTGAGCCTGAAAGTATACTCACTATGCTCATTCTGAATCCACACATCATTTTCTAGTACCATGATTCCATGTGGTCCTATACGTAAGCCTACCAATGAGGATCCACGCTTTGCATGTTTGCCACACCCCCAAACTATCTTCTGCTGTAAGCACGTACGGTTTACCGTCATCCAAAATAAAACTATTAGTGCCGGAGCGCCATCTAGAGTTGCAATAGGTCCAAGATCGATTTTACTCGGTGTTCATACCCATTTGTGTATTTTCAGTTCTACTAGAGCGGCACATGAACTGCTTTATCAAATCCCATGAAATATGTTATTCAGTGTACAACACTAGTCTTGTTGCTGAAGGTGGGCGATACCTAGCCCAGTGGTAAAAGTTTACCTAAAACGTGGTCGGTCTAGGGTCGATCCCAGGCAGTGAACCCATTGGGTTTCAGACAGTAAAGGTAGTGGTATGTGGGATGCTGCTCCTTTTCCGTAACGAAGAACCAGGCGTAATTCGACACCTACACCCATGACAGGCGTGTGCTACAACAGCTTGCTCTGAATGTACACGTTAATTTATAACAGAGGCTATGACCTGACCTGGATGCTGCATATAAAAATATTGGTCAGAAAGAGTAGCTCATTGCGTGGCTGCAGCGGGTTTCCTCTCGAGACTCGCCTTTCAAATTACTTGTTAGAAAATTTTCACAGATACAACAAATATACCCCCCCCCCCCCCCCCCCCCCCCGCTCACACGAAAGTGGTACGGGCATGCCGTACCTCTTTGACAAGTGGTACGGCCATGACCGTACCGGCTGTACCGTCTGCGCCGCCCCTGGAAAAGCATACCCACAATAATGACACTTCATGGTAAACAGGAACCACATAACCAATATCGTATTTTAATTCGTATCGTTATACAAGGCAGATTCCAATGGACCTTTTAACAAGGTCTCGACGCCTGTGACGACCGGAGTTTGTCTAAAGTATAAAGTAAATACAAGAGGAAAATAATGTTATAGCATGTAAATAATCGGATGTGACAGGGCTGTAAATGGTTGTTTATAAATAGTAATCCAAAACAAATTTGTCCTGTTGGAAATCAGACAGCAGTGTGAGGCGAGAGTGTGGGGTAGTGTGTGAAAATGAGGACATCTGAGATATACTGATGGAAAGAAATAAAGGATCACACAGATAGCAACAAGAAATAATGACTGCATCTTATTGTTTACTGGGAACATATAGGTAGCACATTCAACACTACAGACATGCAATCCCACATTACAACTTGGTATAAAATACAGACGTTACTACGTTAGTTGTGAATTAAATTTGGTCTACAATTTGATGTGTTCCCTTATTTCTTTCAAGAAGTATATATTTTATAGCATTGTAGAATTAAAATATAAAAGAATCATAAGCTAAATAGAAGATAGCATTTGATAACCATACATAGCCTACATCGTCTCTTGTGATTTTAGCCGGTGAATTTCTTAGCAGGATAATTTCTATTCCAATGAAGTGATTTTCAGAGACTGCCATTCCGGGTATGTTTGGGTGAGGAGTGTGCATATCACCCAGCAGGATATCCTGTGTGACAAACAACCTATTGGTGGACCGAAAGGTACAACCATAATAGACGACTCCAAAATTATTTGATACCAAATATTATAGTGCACATATCTAAAACATACGTTTCGAAAATAATTTGGGGGTGGGGTGAGGCACTGTGCATGTTTGGGGTGACAACTGACCCATACGAACTATAGATGAAACAAACACTATTCAGTATTGTATTAATAACAATAAAAGAAATCAATAAAAAAATATATAGTGTCAGCATTATTGGAACTATTTTTGAAATAAGACATAAAAATTATAGGTTTTTTTAGACAATCTTTATAACATTATACATGACATTCAATGACAAATGACAGTCAGTAGCTACAAGAGTACAATCTTTTGTTCTATCTCACAAGTTCAAAACTTATCTGAAATAAAAATTTATTATTATAAATTGTTTTGTCATTTATATTTCCAAATGGTATACAAACTGTGTAGTGTACATCATATTACAACCAGAATGTGGTATAATGTGTGAGTGCACACATGGACAATTTCCACAGCAACCCCTGGTTATTAGACAGTGTAAAATATTTTCGATTTTTTACTATTAGTTTTAACATTACCACTTTTTGTTTAAATTATAAAATTTAGCAACGTCCCACATTTGTTTCGTCATCGTCTGTGTAGTAGCATAAAATTACACTCCAAACATAATTGAATTACTCCTCGTATAAACCTGATGGCATTACTTATTTCTGATATAATCATAATGGCTACTATGTACATATACAAAACAAACTTTCTGACAAAATATATTACCGTTAGAAAAAAAAACATTTCTAAAACCAGTCACCGTAACAGCCATCTTTCAACACAGAGCATACTTTTAAAAACCTCGTACAAACTATGTTCGCTATTTATTCAATGATTAATCTATTTAAAAAAACGAGAAAAAAACCCCCACACACACTAAAAATCAGAGTAACGCAACCCATCATGTAAAATGACAAATATGTAGCCATAAAGAACACAAGGGAAGCAACTCCATGCTTGGCATGGCACATACATATCTAAGTATAACGACATTGGCTATAGCTTACTAAGTATGTATAAATCCATTGTAATCACAACTTATAGGGGTCAGGGATGGGGTACAGTTTCATCACAAATGCTTTGACTTGACATTCTTAAAATTCAAGTTCACATTATCACGCTCAAATGCAGCATAACTATTTGTTAGTTAGTATTAAGATTCAATGCCATTAAAACTGACCTAGCGGGCAGGATTTAGCTCTAGCTCAGTTGGTAGAGAACTTCCCTCAAGTAATTGGGTTGAAGGATCAAATCCCCTTAGAGGACCCTTTCGTTGATGGGTTTTTTCCTGTGTCAACCAGTGCCCCAAAGACTCGTAAACTTATCAAAGGCCAAAGTATGTAATGTCCTGTCTGTAGTGCATAAAAATTATCCTTGGCTGGTAATTGGAAAACGTAGCAGGTTTCCTTTAAAGAATGATTAATAAAGCAATGTGCTCTAACTGTGTTGCTAAACAAAACCAATTTTAACCCAGTTTTAACTGCTAATTTCCTATGTACAGATTACTAATCTTGGCATACAATAAGACATTTATATTGCGAAAATTGTGTTTATTTGGGGATTGTCTTAGTTTGATCTTTCACATTGGCTGCGACCACAAATTTGTTTAAAGAGACTGTCCTGTGTTTTCTGCTGTTGTAACATGTTTTAGAATATTTTAACGACTAAAATTACATACAAATAACTGTTCTGGTATATACTCTCATTGTCTCTATATACAATGAGTTCATTGTGGACTTAATGTTTGTAATAACTCAAATTGGATTGTCCTTCCAAACAATTTTATATATACACATACATAATGTGTATTACTAGGAAGTAAACTGAAATCTGAACCACAACAAACATTTTAACTAACTGAATATACAGACATGGACATTTTAAACAAGAAATATATTTTATTTGTAATTATAGTTCGTAAAAAGGATCTGTCAGTCAAACACATGTCAAAAAATACAGGGTAGTCCCTTGAAGCATCAAATAATTATAATATATTTGTACACATACATGTGACATATCAAAAGGTACACATTACTACAGTACAACACAAAAAGCTACAACAGGTCAATGTCTGCAAACAAATTAAGATTATTCATTTACAGAGTACTGGTACAGATACAAGAACACATAAAAAATATACTGACAAAAAAAAAGCAAGGTGGAACATAAAAATAAAATGTGTTGTTTTAGAACGGTCATGTGACACTAAATTTTGAGATTTTAAGCCAACAGACAGGAAGATTTTGTTTTAATTAATATAAGACATAATAATAAACACTATGGGATTATTAATGTTGTTCACAGCATACTGGTATTTCTTTTGTTACTCTGTATATGAAAGAGGCTGTTTGCCACACTAAACATGCCAGGCACATTCAGCAAGTGCAGATAACCCTAGCAATTTTTAATATGTTTTTATATTTCACTCTGTACCCTAAAACTTTGCACCACAGAGTCAACATGATGTGTGTATATATAGTTAAGTGTTAGCACAAAACACAGAAAAAAAACCTTCCATGTACATAAATACAGCCGGCTGGCAGTAACTACTCAATTAATCATTTCTTCGTCCCCTGTGTCTTTGCTCCATAGAATACTCCTCCTAGAACAGCCAGTACTGTGGAGCCCTGGGCTACAATTCTCAACCGCATCATACTCTGTGACACCTGTCGGTTGCCAGTCTTCAGCTGATAGATTCCATAAGTTAACGCAAAGGTTGTTAAAGCAATACCTATATGAAAAAAAAAAAATAAAAAAAATAACAGTTAAATATTGTACCACCCAATGGTATCAAGAGACATGTTTCATTGTGACTGGTATATCAAAGTTTGTGGTATGTGCTATCCTGTCTGAGGGACGGTGCATATAAAAGATCCCTTCCTACTAAGGAAAAAATATAACATCATGTTTCCTCTCTAAGACTATATTGTCAAAATTACCATTAGCTCTAGTGGTGTCGTTAAACCAAAACAAAAGCAAAGACGTGTTTCATGGTACAAACTGGAATTCTGAAAGTGTATGTATGTAGAGACTGAATTCCAAATATTATGATCATATACATGTACTAGTAGTTAGTTGTCAGGGTTTTCTCCATTGTTAAAAACAGAATAACTGCATGTTAAATTTTATTTTTCAGAGAGGTGATATTCCTGCCTATTGGCGTGGTATCCAATGTTGTAATGCTCCCCATATATGTGGTTTTATCTTATTACAGTCAAAGAATAGATGTTGTAACATTTTCTCAAGAATTGTTACAGGAGTCGCAAACAACAGAATCCACAAAATGTACCTTGTGTATAAATGTCTTGTTTGCACCATTCTATACTGAAACCATTTTATGACGAGTTGTGTTTTTCGCACATTGAAATGGAATCAAATAGTACTTTTTCCATTCTTTATATCATACATACATATACTTACTTTGTATATTTTAATTGTGGTTTTGGAATTATGTTTCGTAAATATAAGGTATCATACATATAACAATTTTACAACCTTTATCTTTTAATAAATATTTTAGCTTAACAGGAAAAAACATGATTTTTTAAAACAGTGTGAACGAGTCATTTATGCTTTCTAATTTGTTCAAAAATTATTTAACGCATTTGTTAGTAAAGCTTTTGTATTTAATATGATATTATGTTGTAAACTGTATATGATTTATATGTACACATGTTGAAAGGTCATCGTATTAATTTAATAAACCAGTTATAAATGTGATGCCATTAATAATAATAAATCAATAAAAATAAAAATTACTAATTATTAGCTGCTGAGGCCCGCCTCTAAATTTATGTACCAGTAATGTCTCTGTAACAACCACCCAGCGCCACCCCACCACGACATGAAATCACCAATATTATCATTATAATAAATTAATAATAATTATTATTACTTTTGGGGGGTGGAGGGGGCAGTATTAGGGGTTTTTAGGTTATAAAAATGCAATATTAACGTGCGCGCACACACACAATTGGCAGGCTGAACTTGCCTTTGCATGTAAAGCTGGATTCAACTGGGGTAAGTTATAATTAAGCCAACCTTTGGATGGCAAAACATGCTACAGTTTTGTTTTTTATGCTATACATTAAACTGAATGAACACTGCGATTCAGTCAAAATAATTTGCAAACGTTTAGCGAAAAACTGGGTAGTCGTAGGCCACATTGGCTAAGCTGGAAAACATGTTACCTGTTTTAAAACCAAGCACATGCCAAAAAACGCCAATGTTGTGCCATTATTGTTACAGATAAGCATAATTAATAACTATGATTCAGTAACAGTACTAACGGTTTAGCTAATTTCACAGATTGGTACGCTTAGTGACTTAAAGATGGTGACATTTTCAGAAGTGTTATTGTTACATTTTTTTAAAATTATATATTAGCCACGAACTGTATTACATATAGCAGGTCTTTTAGTTGTAAATAGCGTGAAGCAAATTGCTAGGCAGGGCTAACTCTGAGCAAAACATTTCACCAAATTGTCTATTAAACTTGAAAAATTGCTGAAATCGACAGTTATCTTATATAATATGTCAATTATTACATGAAATTATTTTTCCAAATTAAAATAAAATTTGACAACTGCTTTCAAAATTTGCAAATATGGTGATTGCCAGGGCTAGCCCTGCTAGGAGGTCACTAACTACACTTGAACTAAGTGCTGACCAATCCAGGTCTCTGAAAATTGCGAGAGTTTTGTTTGTGCATCGCTCGCATAAGTATAGTTTGGCAACTTTGCGTAACCCCTTTTTTTGTGTCTGCGCATCGAATTTATGACATCATTTACATGTTCATGATGGGTTAGCTAAAAACGAAATGGGTTACCTAATTTATTTTTGCATAACCCATAAATAGTTTATACAAATGTTCAATTCTCGGAGGCCTGCCAATCACTATCTCAGGGCTCGAACTTAATAATTTGCCTCCCACAGCAATTTTTAAAAGAATTGCCATGGGTGAAACAGGTCGCCAACGGCAATTCTGAGTCTGCCTGTGACCATTTTTTTAAATGTAACATAATTTGCAGCAAATAAAAATTACTGAAAAGTGATTTTGCTGTATGTAGACACATTTCAAATGTGCAAATGTTAAATATTGGCAGATAATCTACACCAGGTGTATATATTTTGCAATTGTTGAGGAGCTTTACCGACGGTACAAAAGTGTCGTTGATGATCCTCTCAACCTACGGCAATTTATATCTCAATGACAGCACTTGCAGTCGGTGTCGTTGTTAAGTTCAAGCCCTGCTATCAATAATAGTAAAGTTGAGTAACACCTCTGTAATATTCAATATTATATGTTAAATGCCTGCAAATAATATATATACAGGAGGGGCCACAAACCATAATTTTATGTTCAGAATTTGATTTAACTGAAATTAAATGTATATTAATGAGATCAATGAGGTAAATTTTATTGACACATTGTAATCAATGTAAGTACTACTAAATAAATAAACAGGGCTCACTTTCTAGTAACGCATGACATTATATTGTGTATATAAGCAAAAACCATTTCGCCACAATATTCTGTCAGTGCACACACAAAAAAACTATTCTGATACAATTTCCGGGGGAGTATGTCTCGACTCCACCACAAATTTCGCCCCCTCACCAGAAAATAACAACAAACAAATTACCCCTGCCACAGGGTATGCACTTGGGATTTATTTTGACTGGCCAATCCGGCCACTAACAGCAACACTTTGAGACTCGCCCGTACAACTTTTGAATGGCCCGCGACCGAATTTCGTTAAAGAAAAAGAACTTACTTAAATTGCACTTTAAAAACATGTTATCATACAATAATAACAACACAAAAGAAGGAAAAAGAACTTGTTTTAGTTTTATTACAAACTGTTGTAATTAAATTATAATTATGTTGTAATGGGACCCACACAAATCAAACATCTTGAATGTTTTACCAAGGCTCGGTCTTGGAATGAATAAGGTGCTATTAATAATTCTTGTCGTATGACGAGGAATTAAAAAATACTAAGCTGACAACAATCTATGTTGATATTGTTTGCAGTGACGATTGGATGTTTGGTATAGTAGACTTGGTATATTCCATAAGAAACGAAAACGTGCCAACACAATTTAACTTTGGAAAACCTCAGGCTTGTAAACAAAATCTTTCTGCAAAACAGCGTAGCAGAATGTGACGAGTTCTGATTGTAACTAAATGGAAAGTAAAGACGGACATGACCTACGTGTTCCAATTGAACCTACGGATACATTTACGTGGTCGAGGTTTTCCGAATACATAATCAAAACCGGCCGAGACATTCCGAATGGTTTTAGATTGTTCGATATTGTGGGACTTCACAAGTCAATGTATAAAGAACACTCGTCATTGTCCATGAACAGTCGTCATTGTCTGTGAACATTTGTCACTGTCCGTGAATATTCGTTATCGTATCATGTTATGTGCACGCGCATGTCTCATGGTTCCTGTATCACGTGGATCAGCTGGTCACTTGTTAACTGTCATCTGTCTAGTAAAGTTCTGTTAATGTTGTTTGTGTTCTTCTGATATAGAGATGGTGGCTCACAATAGACTGGGGAAGTAGTCGCTATTATGTCATATGGATTTGGTTCCGCAGATCTACTAATAGTAAACCAGTTTAAAACAATAAATAAAACATAATTTTCCAATCTCTTACAAACATTAGTTGTTTGTATTTTGATACATAATACAATTCAGAAATTTTCTGTCGGCAGACGGGCGACACGTGACAACATTTTGACTTGCCCGGCGCTATTTTGACTTGCCATGGGCGATCGAGCGACCGTAAAGTGCATACCCTGCTGCCACTCCCACCATTATTTGATTTCATCATATTCACCATTATTCTGCTATGAAATAATATATTTTTAATTATTTGCCATGTATATATATCCAGCCGTCATCTGCCAAGTTTCTATACACGGTGATCGTTTATATAAAAGTCAAGGTTACATTACACGGCTGTCGTATATATGTTGTGACTTAACACAAATAAGTTCCGATATTTAAAAATGAAGTGTGCTCTCTGGTTGTCATAGCATTTCCTTGATCATGGTTCCATTAAAATGTTTTGGATGATACAATAGTGAGGTTTTGTATTCCAAATTAATTTCTATTTATAATTAATATCTTAGACTTATTTAATTATTATTTAGAGAAATACAGCCCACTGAATCCGTGATTGAGTGCCTTTGACATATGTATTAAGAAGGGAAAACATTCTGTAGATTAACCAGGCGCGTCATATAATTACAGCACACCCCACCACCCCTACGTGATTAATTCTGGGGCAATTATAAGTAGCCGAAACACAGGTCACGTTTCAATGCCAATTGCCCCATGCAATGACACCATCATTGTCATTTATGTCGCTGAACAAACGTACCCACGACAACAAACGGATTCTGTTTGGTCTTGCGGATCAACTTCTCCTTAACACCCTCTTGCTTGTATATCGAGGCATCGTGGGTTGGTGGCGGTAAATAAGCGAACTCCTCAGTCTCCTGTGCTGCTGTTGTTACCATTTTCCTTTCTTCTTGTTTATTATGCTTCGGATTTTCCATCAATGTGTTAGAGATCCAACGACTTTGCAATTTTTAGTTTTCCCTCCACTAAGGGAGCCCCTCCAAAATACAAACTGGAATGTAAATAAAAGTCATAGGGCGAATTTTACGAAGCCTGTTTATAACCTACACGCGTGTAACTACACACATTTAGAATGCTTAAACATCTGCGTTTAAGAAGAACAGGCTTTGCAAAGTCGGTCCATATTGTTTAGTTAGTCTGTTAACGACACCACTAGAGCACATTGGTTTATTAATAATAATCGGCTATTGGATGTCAAACATTTGGTAATTTTTACATATAGTCTTAGAGAGAAATCCCGCTACATTTTTCCATTAGTGGAAAAGGATCTTTCATATGCACCATCCCACAGACAGTTCGGATAGCACAACTCAGAAATAGCATCATCATGCCAATATGTTCACCGATGGGGATCCATGCCAAACTGACCGCTCATCGGGCGAAATTAGTTTCCATTTCACAACACACACACACACACACACACACACACACACACACACACAGAGAGAGAGAGAGAGAGAGAGAGAGAGAGAGAGAGAGAGAGAGAGAGAGAGAGAGAGAGAGAGAGAGAGAGAGAGAGAGAGAGAGAGAGAGAGAGAGAGAGAGAGCACACACATGTACGCAAACAAAAGCACTGATACATATATAGGCATGCACGGTATGTTACGTATATAGTATTAGTTGAAAACAAGTCTTATCTAATATCTAAACTAGTTTTTTAATAAATTTAAGCACTTTTTATTTTTAATGACTTTGTCCTCATTCTTTGGCTCAGTATCGTGCCGCTCCACATATGGAAAATTAAAAGCTTGAATGAGTAAAATTATTGGGATGAAGATGTAAAAAAATAAGAATAATATTAATTTAATAATAATTTACAGTGTAAAAGATCTGTCGGTACTGGGTTCGAATTCCTGACTCACAGAAAGTTTTAATCTCAAAAAATAATCTACACTTGTACAATAGTGTCACGTCACAGACCGAAGCCCTCCATGCACATGTTTCTGCGATATATAAGACGAGTTTTAGTAAGATCCACAAGTGTTCGTAATGGTAATATTCAAAAATAAAATGTAAAACCAAGTAGTAGACGTCTATTTTGAATGAATCGTTACAATTAGGGGCCGAAAAATGGGATTGGGGCGAGTAGCACAAATAATTTCGACCCTCGTTCTCCTCTGTTGTTACAACGTTTTGTCATGGAATAATTTTATTGTTTATAACAAAAGACCGGCCTCGGTATTGTCGTGATTAAGTCATTGGACATAAGGCTGGTAGGTACAGGGTTCGCAGCCCGTTATCGGCTCCCACCCAGAGCGAGTTTTAGCGACTCAATGGGTATGTTAAGACAACTACATTCTATTCTCTCTCACCAACCACTAACCACTACCAACTAACCCACTGGACAGACTGCCCAGACAGCTGAGGAGTGTGTGTCCAGGACAGCGTGCTTGAACCTTAATTGGATATAAGCAGGAAAATAAGTTGAAATGAAATGACAGAGCCTAGTTTTTAAATACTACGACGTATTTAAAGCCATTTTTGACATGTAAAATACTGTATTGTTGAGAATATCCATTTCCGGGCATCCGTAGTGTTTAAATTGTCACCCTGGTGTATATAATTCAAAAATCACCCACATTTTGAGAAGTAACGGTTCATTGGAGACGCGTGCTAGTCTATTTTTAGAGGTGATATCCCCGTTTCAAGGTTACTGTTTGTTTAGTTTAACGACACTACTAGAGCACATTGATTTATTAATCCTCGGCTACTGGATGTGAAACATTTGGTAATTTTGACATATAGTCTTAGAGAGGAAAACCGCTACAGTTTTCAGTTGGTAGCAAGGGATCTTTTATATGCACCATTCCATAGACAGGATAACATATAGGCCTACCAGGCTCTTTTATATACCAGCCGTACTTCACTGGCTGGAATGAGAAATAGCCCAATGGGCCCACTGACAGGGATCATCCCAAACCGATCGCGTATTACGCGAGCGTTTTACCATTGGGCTACGTCCCGACCCGCCCCAAGGTTAAAAACTCTCGTTTCACTCTTGGTATTGTAGAAGTATCCAGATATGTTACACTAGTTTTATATATATATTATCTATTTTGACTGGTTCAAATCAAGGTTTGTGAATTTAACATTCATAACCATTATACGTTATTTACTTTGTGGAAATGTCGAATAGGCCTTACTGCCTTGATATATATATATATATATATATATATATATATATATATATATATATATATATATATATATATATATATATATATAATTGTATGCCTCCGTGTGTCTATTACGTCGGTGACCCCACTGGGCTATTTCTCGTTCCAGCCAGTGTTCCACAACTGGTGTAACAAAGGTCGCGGTATGTACTATCTTGTCTCTGGGATGGTGCGTATAAAAGATCCCTTTCCTTCCGTGTGTCTATTAATTCTTAATATGACCTATATTGATTTAAATTTTAAACTTTGAACATAATAAAATGGAATTGATGCGAGTTTATCAATTAATACTTTATATAAGGGTGAGTTGACTAAACAGTCTGCAGGGGAGAGTTGATCATTAACCGCTGAGGCGTGTTGGTTTTAGGGCGAGTTGTTCTGTGCGTGCGTGCGTGCTTGCGTGCGTGTGTGTGTGTGTTTTTTTTTATGACTATTATTAATATTATACATATTATAAATATTATCTAGGAAAGTAAAAAAACTTTGGCGCTTTACTTCGCTCAACAGCATATTCGCTGAAGAGCAGAATCGAAACAACCACAAACCTCACTGGTCTGAAATAAACATTTATTATTATTATTATTATTATTATTATTATTATTATTATTATTATTATATAGTGCTTTTAATTAAAAGGTGGATTTTACCCAAGAAAGAGAAAAAATAAGTGTTTCCTGTGAAATAAACGTATCCGGTAAGAGAGAAAAACACATGGTACAAAAATGGGAAAGGCAAAGCAACAGCACCGAAAGAAGAAATTCAATTACAGTAAAGACCGCAAAAGGATTTGGCAAAAACTAAAGAAAACTCCAACAATAACTTGGTATGTATTAAAACAAAATCACTAACTATTCCTCTGAAAACAGATCAACTGGACCTAGCCCGAGTACTCTGACTGTAACTGTAAGAGAGCTAGACGGACATTTGGACATAAACACGCTCTCATTACAGTCGGAGACCAACCTATGTCTTTTTTTGGCAATTCCTGACTACCAAACGGTAGGCAACGAGTCCCGCTCTAATACCACAACAATCCTATGTTTGACGTCAAATACCTTTACATCAATCATTTTCGAGTTAAGTGATACAAACAAATCCACATATTAATCACTAATACACTTACTACAGAAAGAAACCCGACAGCACCCACATTCAGCTATGCTTCGTGACACTCCGTCGCAACAATTGCAAAGCTCGGCAATCTATTTCGAGACGTAGACCACGTGATCGCGCACTGGGCGATTCCGCCTTGTGCAGCAGTTACAGGGGCCGTCTCATATCAAGCGAAGTTACAACATGGAAGAGTTGGCTAATGCCGTTTTGGATGAATTTGGATTTCATTACGTCATTAAACCAAAACAATTACACATTATTGATTCCATTTTGAATTTGAAGGATACATTTGGGTGTTATCGACAGGATACGGCAAAAGTATGTGCTACGTACTGCCTCCTCTTATGAAAGATAAAGTAAGTAGTAATTTAATTTGATTATTTTATGTTTTATGAATTAGTCATTAGTACAGTAGTAGAGTGTGTGTGGGTTTTTTTTTTTTTTCAACAATTGCGTAACGCTCTTGAGGGGATGGGGTATCATAAGATATATTCCGAGGCATTAAGGGGAAGGATGGCAATGCTTGTTACTGCAAAATCAAAATTGAATCGGTGCATAGCTCATTCGATCTTTAAAACTTATCTTATAGTTGTTTTGCTATTCAGATCAAACTAAAAAATATTGAAATTTGTTTTGTTCAACGACACCACTAGAGCACATTGATTAATTAATCACTAGCTATTGGATGTCAAACATTTGGTAACTCTGATATGAGTATTGGAGAAGAAACCCGCTACATTAGCAGTGGATCTTTTATATGTACTTTCCCACAGGCCACTGACCAGTTCTGGTGCATTAGTTGGAACGACAAAGAAATCAATTGGTTGAATGGATCCATCGAGGTTGTTCGATCCTGCGACGCGAACACTCAAACGACTGAGCTGAAACCCACTCCCTAAGAAATATGCGGAAATGACTCAAATGTGAAACTGTGGTGTAATATCTCATTAAAAAGAAAAAAAAGAAAAATAAAGAAGAAAAAGGCGGTAGGATACTAGTAAATTAAGTAATAAAAATAGTTCAAATTTTGTTTTGGGTTGGTTGTAAGTATTCTGTTTGCTTAATAACTAATTTCATATGAACGATCGTTTTATCCAAACAAATGTAAATCACATATATGTATGGTAGTTAATAATTATTGACAATGAATTAACCTACGTAGAACACAGCCCAATTGTTTTCAACAACTGAACAAAGACCGATTCTGTAACACAATACTCAATGATCAGTTGTAGACGGGAGTTCCGTCATAGTAGACAAGCTGACGCCTAGGGACCGATGGCGATGAGTTTCGCCGTATGCATGTATGGCCACAAATGACTGCCAGGTCCGATGTCGGGAATTAACCTGCTTATATCAGTTTGATGTTCAAGTACGCTACCACGATTTCTGATCAGGGCCACAAACTGTACTCAGAACGAGAGGGTGTGTGGGAGTTTTAAAAAAAGATTTAGAACTTTTTTCAGCGTAGAATGTAGCCACAATTAATGAGATTACCCATCGATACGCATTGGCAGTTAACAGTACGACAATGATATTTGTCGCTGATTTACAAGTTCTTTTTTGACTGACGATTTGTTTATGAAAATAATAACCGCTTGATATGAGATGGCCCCTGTAACTGCTGCACAAGGCGGAATCGCCCAGTGCGCGATCACGTGGTCTACGTCTCAAAATAGATCGCCGAGCTTTGCAATTGTTGCGACGGAGTGTCACGAAGCGTAGCTGAATGTGGGTGCTGTCGGGTTTCTTTCTGTAGTAAGTGTATTAGTGATTAATATGTGGATTTTTTTGTATCACTTAACTCGAAAATGATTGATGTAAAGGTATTTGACATCAAACATAGGATTGTTGTGGTATTAGAGCGGGACTCGTTGCCTACCGTCTGGTAGTCAGGAATTGCCAAAAAAAGACATAGGTTGGTCTCTGACTGTAATGAGAGCGTGTTTATGTCCAAATGTCCGTCTAGCTCTCTTACAGTCAGAGTACTCGGGCTAAACTGGACCCAAAAGTTTGTTTGCAAAATGTAAAGCCGTCGGTTTGGGATCGATCCCCGTTGGTGTCACCATTGGAATATTTCTCGTTCCAGCCAGTGCACCACGGCTGTCCTGTCTGTGGGAATGCATATATAAAAATTAAAAGATCCCTTGCAGCAATGTGATTCAGACTTTAATTAAAGTCCGAACCAAATTGGGCATGAGTTCCTTATTTTCCCCATAACGATTTTAAAGAAATATTTGTTACGCTTAGTTTAAGGTTAGGGTTAGGGTTAGCGATAGTTATATACAATATCTTTTAAAACAATTTGTTCTATAAAACCAACATAATGTTTATACCCAGTTGATATGGCT
This sequence comes from Gigantopelta aegis, assembly GCF_016097555.1. Classification (NCBI taxonomy): domain Eukaryota; kingdom Metazoa; phylum Mollusca; class Gastropoda; order Neomphalida; family Peltospiridae; genus Gigantopelta; species Gigantopelta aegis. The sequence goes on along the minus strand of NC_054708.1, from coordinate 77,927,263 downwards.
AATTCAATACCCCAATAGTGGGGAAAATAAGGAACTCTTTCCGGAATTTATGGCCTTTGTGGATTAGGCCCAGATTGAGGTTTCCTAAGTAGCATTTGGATTTCAATATGAGTAATGGTGCTTCCGGTTAAAGGCCACAACAAAATGGTAAAGTTATGCAAACACATGTACCTACTATTACACCAACAAATCGGTTGTCTCAACGCACCCATGTCTGAAATTCTGTATGTTGTGCCTGTGCAATGCATTCTCACCATGGGTATAAAAGTGTGCATGATTGCTATCCACATTTTCATGCACACTTCAGTTGAAAATGCGTCGTGTTTTGACTAATGTTGAGAAGGGCAATGGAGTAGGTTGGATACAGGTTGAACACAGTCAACGAGAAGTGGCGAGGCACTTTAATGTCAGTCAGAGTGTAATTGGGTGGATGAGGCAATGACTTCAAAGGACTGGATCCGTTTTAGTGATTTTCCTAGAAATTTGGCAAGGCATGGTAGACCAAACACGTTTGGGGCATTTTCACCATTTTCGGGGCACTTGTATTTCATTAAAAATAGACAAAAATTAATTGAAATAAACATTAATGTAATTTATGTGTTTGCTTTAATAAATGAATGGCAAAAGATATAAAAGGCATGTTTTATTAATTAATAATACCTTTTTTGGTGTTTTATAAAGGCAATTTTAGAATTAATTACTGAAAAAGGCTTCATTAATCTCAGGGCAGCATGGTGCTGATTAAGGCAAGATGGCACTAGACTATTGAGGCATGGGGCCACACCATGCTAAAACAAGCTAGGGAAAACGCTACGTTTCCTATGCACAAAGACCAGGGCCAGCATTAAGCAAAGCAAAAATAAGATGCATTTTCAACTAAAGTCTGCTTGAAAATGTTTTTCAATTGAATTGTGAAGATAAACCTTACAAATCTGTGACAAGTATGTAGACAACAAATATGATGTTGATTCTGCAAATTATGAATAAAATGAACATCGCAAAGTTTCAAGCATATCAAATTATATGTAGGGGCATTGATAAAACTGCTTTTCAACGGACACTGGTTTTTTCTAAAAGTGTCCAGATTAACGAGGTACCTGATGACTTATTTCCCTTGAATGGCAAACCAAATTAAACAAACTAAGAAACAAGTACACATAACAATTATCTATTGATGAAAGTAATTCTACATGTATGTACATGCCATACATATAATTAGAAAATATTTTTCAATCAAACATTAAGTTATTCTTTCAAATATAGAAAGATTAGATTTAGCATAATCTAATAACATTATGACATGTTTTATGGCAATTTTGAAAGTCATTTCTTAGGTGGATTTTTTATTTTAAAATCCATTTGGTATAAATTTTGTACCAATAATTTTTTTTTTTTTTAAAGCTATACTTTTGTGACATTTTCATTACTTACATGTAAGTTGATATTAACTTTATAAATTTAATATAAATAAGTTAATCATATCACTTCTACACTGAAGAAAACCTCTCAAACACAATCTACAATTAAACATGCTCAGAGGTGTAAGACCTTTTGCCGCGATTTTAGCTCTTGTGTTAATTGGCTGAACAAACTGATCAAGTTACACTTTTATTTGTAATTAAATTGGCGGGACGTAGCCCAGTGGTAAAGCGCTCTCTTGATGCACGGTCGGTCTGGGATCGATCCCCACCGCTGGGCCCATTGGACTATTTCTTGCTCTAGCCAGACTGGTATATCAAAGGCCTTGGTAAGTGTTATCCTGTCTGTGGGATGGTGCATAACAAACAAGGGAGGGCACTTGATTCCTCCGTTCCCTCAGCAGTAGAACAGAATTATCATCAAACTTCAACTTACAGGTAAGTCTCGTTTAATCTTCTAATTCTGTTTACTGCTGAGTAGCACTCCGGAAACAAGTGACATTTCAAAGCTGGTGTTCTGAGAGCACACAGGAGATGAACCAGTTATGACAAATGACATGTTTTTTTAATTCACACTTCTTTATTGACCATTCTACTGGCCAAACAAAATACTAAAGTTAGTTGTTAGGATATCGGTCAAAGGAGTGTTAAAATAGTTCTCACGTTCGGTGGGCCCATTGGGCTATTTCTCATTCCAGCCAGTGCACCACGACTGGTATATCAAAGGCTGTGTTATGTACTACCCTGTCTGTGGAATGGTGCATGTAAAAGTTCCCTTGCTGTTAATCGAAAAGAGTAGCCCATGAAGTGGCGACAGCAGGTTTCCTCTCTCATTATCTGTGTGGTCCTTCATCATAATTATGTTTGATGCCATATAACTGTAAATAAAATGTGTTGAGTGCGTCGTTAAATAAAACATTTCTTCTTCATTCTATCTGTTTGTAGTGATGAGATCAGATCCGCGTATGACAAGAAGAAATCTCTGAAGCAGAATATGATCGACATGGGTCTCGCAATGGATCCAAACCAGACCATCAAGATTCCAAAGTCAAAGGTGACATGTTGTAGCGTAATATTATTAAAGTGACAGACCCTAGTTTTTAAACACCACAACATATTTTACACTATTAGAGCTGTTTTTGATCACCGAAATCAAACATTACTTAGATTTTATTATTGCTTAGATTATCAGTCTTCATGCATTTTGAGTGTTTTTGGTCATTCTAGTGTTTCTAATGCCACAAAATGCATTTTTTATAATTTTAAAACGGCATCTTTTATCTGAGAGTTAATGGTTACCAAGACAAGCTCTAGTTATTTTAAGACAGTATTTCTCCATTTAAACAGACTTTAGCTTCTCTCTGTTATAACATTATCCAAATATGTTACATGTTTGTGGATTAACTAACCTTAGTGTTCATTTTCACAGGCTGAAACTATGTTCTGCGTCTTTAACAATATAAACATTAGGGGAAAGGTACTACTTGTATAGGATGCAGGGCTTCTAGAATAAAAAAATTTAATCCACTAGCCATGGGATTGGTGATTTAACAAATTTACTAGCCATGATTAACAATTCACTAGCTCTACTTTAATTCAAGTTAATACAATTTTACTAAATAATAATAATAATCAGGAATGTCACCTAAAGGGGGAGATAGATAGAGCTTAAAAACAACACTAACATTAAAGGTTAGGGTGGGTTCAGGATATTCATATTTACAAAACAGACTTAACTGCAACATTTGATTTAAAAAAAATTGCAAGCCATCGGGCATGGCAATAGTAGTTATTTACTAGCCCAACATTTTACTTTTAAATGTTTTTGAATTTACATGCATTAATTAAGCTGGATAAATTTCGGTCTAACTTATTGTACCTGTTCCTTGACAAAGTGATTCTATTTGTTTACCTTTTTTAAAGGACAGTCTTAGAAAGATTTCTTATAAGTTATATACAGTCAACTCTCATTATAACGGCCATGTTTGTCATATGCTTATATTGCCGGTATAACGATTTCGTGAAGAGTTATCTCCCTCAGCTAACTCGTTCACATTGCTAGCTTTAAAAATTTAAAACACGTAATATGTAATAACTTACTAGGCCCTACAATAAATACTATTTTTTAATAAGCAATGACATGACTAACTCAACTCAGGCATGTTTTTATTGCATCACTGGCAGGATTCTGCAAGTAAGGTTTTGATTGGTGGACATGAGCTCCAACTGGCTGGTGTTAGATCCACATGTAATAGTGGAGCTAATTTTAATTAGATTGGTGGTCACAGTTCTGTGCAATCAACCATAGCTAATCCGGTGTAAGCCAGTTGTCGCCTGCACATCAAAATGTCGCTGAAAGGTTACGGCTAATTGTCGAACCACTCTTCCTACTTAGGATGACATAATATGCCTAAGATGTGTTCAGTGATTCTTTGCACTGTTGTAAAGATCGAACAATACATGCAATAGACACCTTTTTCCACCGTAAATGACTGCCGGTGCCGGAACTCGAATATTCCGTTATAATGATCAGATTAAAACTGAAACACATTGGTTCCCAGTAAAAGTGTGCCGGTAGCCGAATATTCTGTTGTAATGGATACCGTAATAACGAGAGTTGACTGTATATACAATGGGTGGTTTCTTAAAATTGGTAATTACCCTAAATGAATACATCAGCACAGTTGTAATTTCACAATGGCTTGACTCCATGTGAGAATTACATGTACATCTAATTACTGGCGATTAATAAATCAGAATGTTCTAATGGTGTCGTTAAACAAAACAAACGTGACCAGGGCTTCTAGATTATGGTAGCACCACCCCACTGGTGATATTCAATGTTGGGCTAGTAAATAACTACTATTGCCATGCCAGATGGCTAGTGAATTTTTTGGGTCAAATTTTGCAATTAAATCTATTTTGTAAATATGAATATCCTGCCTCCCACCCTACCCCCAATGTTAGTGTTTTTAAGCTGTATAGATCTCTCTCTATCTAGGTGACATATCTGATTTTTACTATTATTTAGTAAAATTGTATCAACTTAAAGTAAAGTAGGGCTATTGAATTTTTAATTGTGGCTAGTAAATTTTTTAAATCACTGATCCCATGGCTAGTGTATTTTATAAAAATTCTAGAAGCCCTGCTTGACCTTATTATTGCTTAGCACACTGTACAGTATAAAATCTGCTGTTCTGGCAAGCCTATATACATAACATGTTTCTATTTCTCATCCAACAGGAAAGATTTTCTGAGGTCCAGTCATTGTCGGAAGCTATTGCTGCTATGAATTCTGATGCCTTGTCCAAAAAGGAAGAAAAACTGTTTGTTCGTGATAGTAAGTGTTAAAAGCAAATATGAAGGTCTGAATTATCAACAACCATTTTTCAGTATCACAGGCTTTAGATCGCATCAGAGTCGAAACGATACGTTGTGCTCAAAATACATGTACATATATGCCCAACCTAATCATGCCCAAATTAAGTACAAACATGCCAACCTCAAAATATTTCACCTCAATACCATTTTAATGTTAAATTTAATGACATTAAAATAACTTAAAATGCATTTCTGAATATTGGCAACTCTACAGCAGCTGTTAATGACAGTACTGAACTAAAATGACCTTCCTGCACTCAGAAAAGACAAAAGTCCCCGTTGTGCCCAAATTAGTGAGATCTATAGCCATGTATTACTTCCTTGTGTTTTAGTTTCAGCTCTAAATAATTGTTTTCTGTAGCCTGACTGCATGGCTTAAGAAAAGTTGACTCTGTTTTTAAAACTATTATATCTTCTTTTTTGTACAACTATATTTATGTAATTTGAAATGTTTAAAAGTGTCTTAAATGATGAAAGAAAGAAACATTTTGATATTGTGGTGAAGAGCAGAGCTGTGCTACTCGCCAAAAATTGTGTAAACTAATAATGGATATTTCGTTGGAAGTCATAGCTATCTCTATTAACCTTCACAAAATTCTAAAATCCAGTTATTTTCTTAACAATTTATCAACTATTACATGAAATTATTTCACTAAATTAAAATAAAATTTGCCAATTATTTCTAAAATACATAATTGTCGAATGTGATGAGTGCCAGAGCTAGCCCTGTATCGGTTTTGCATTCGTGAGATAATTTGGCGAAATTTTATGATCAACCAGAACTAACCCTGTGGGTAACATGCTCACTTGATGCTTGGTTGGTTTAAGATCATTCCAGCCAATGCACCATGACAGGTATATCAAAGGCTGTGATATGTGCTATCCTGTCTGTGGGATAGTGCATATAAAAGATCCCTTGCTACTAATGGACAGTTGTAGCTGGTTTCCTCTCTAAGACTATATGACAAAATTACCAGTTTACTGTTAGCAGTGATTTGCTGCTAGAGGCAGAAGGGATAATTTTTGGTTTTTAAATTTGTTTCTATTTGTTGCAGAGGTTACAGGTTTTAAATTGCAATCTTGACAGCGACAAGCATTTCAACAATCGGTATTTCATAATAAATAGATCCATCTAATCAATAATTTTCAATTAAATCAAAGGAATACTGCTAGCAGACAGTTTATCAAATAAGCATTTTCTAAAAGTATTTTCATTTGTTTTTCCCCAGAGTTGGAGGCAGAGGCTAATGCTCCTCAAGAGCGAATGGTGCGACTGTCCGAGCCAGAAGCCCGGTTCTGTATTCACATGATGGAGCAGCATGGGGAGGATTATAAAGTAAGTATTCCCAAGGCTTCTAGATTATGGTAGCCCCACTCCCATGGCTAGTGCTATTCAATGTTGGGCTAGTAAATAACTACTATTGCCATGCCCAATGGCTAGTGAAAAAAAAGAGTCAAATGTTACAGTTAGGTCTATTTTGTAAATATGAATATCCTGCCCCCACCCTAACCCCCCAACGTTAGTGGTTTTAAGCTCTATCTCCCTCTTTAGGTGAATATCTGATTATTACTATTAATTTGTTAAAATTGTATTAACTTAAAGTAAAGTAGGGCTAGTGAATTTTTAATTGTGGCTAGTAAATATTTTTAATCACTGATCCCATGGCTTGTAGATTGTATAAAAATTCTAGAAGCCCTGATTCCACCATGTTCTTATTAGTCCCCTATTGGTCCAACCGGAGGAGACGACTATAGGTTTTATCTCTGTCTGTCCCACGTATAGGTTTTATCTCTGTCTGTCCCACGTATAGGTTTTATCTCTGTCTGTCCCACGTATATATTTTATATCTGTCTGTCCCACGTATAGGTTTTATCTCTGTCTGTCCTCCCACGTATAGTGTTCTCTGTCTGTCCCACGTATAGTGTTCTCTGTCTGTCCCACGTATAGGTTTTATCTCTGTCTGTCCCACGTATAGGTTTTATCTCTGTCTGTCCTCCCACGTATAGGTTTTATCTCTGTCTGTCCCACGTATAGTGTCCTCTGTCTGTCCCACGTATAGTTTTATCTCTGTCTGTCCCACGTATAGTGTTCTCTCCCTATAGGTTTCATATCTGTCTGTCCCACGTATAGGTTTTATCTCTGTCTGTCCCACGTATAGTGTTCTCTGTCTGTCCCACGTATAGGTTATATCTCTGTCTGTCCCACGTATAGGTTATATCTCTGTCTGTCCCACGTATAGGTTATATCTCTGTCTGTCCCATGTATAGGTTTTATCTCTGTCTGTCGCACGTATAGGTTATATCTCTGTCTGTCCCACGTATAGGTTATATCTCTCTCTGTCCCACATATAGGTTATATCTCTGTCTGTCCCACGTATAGTGTTCTCCATATAGGTTTTATCTCTGTCTGTCCTCCCACGTATAGTGTTCTCTGTCTGTCCCACGTATAGGTTTTATCTGTCTGTCCCACGTATAGTGTTCTCCATATAGGTTTTATCTCTGTCTGTCCCACGTATAGTGTTCTCTGTCTGTCCTCCCACGTATAGTGTTCTCCATATAGGTTTCATCTCTGTCTGTCCCACGTATAGTGTTCTCCCTATAGGTTTTATCTCTGTCTGTCCTCCCACGTATAGTGTTCTCCATATAGGTTTTATCTCTGTCGTATAGTCCTCCCACGGTTTTATCTCTAGTGTAGTGTTCTCCATATAGTCTCCCTATAGGTTTTATCTCTGTCTGTCCTCCCACGTATAGTGTTCTCCATATAGGTTTTATCTCTGTCTGTCCCATGTATAGTGTTCTCCATATAGGTTTTATCTCTGTCTGTCCCACGTATAGTGTTCTCCATATAGGTTTTATCTCTGTCTGTCCTCCCACGTATAGTGTTCTCCATATAGGTTTCATCTCTGTCTGTCCCACGTATAGTTTTCTCCATATAGGTTTTATCTGTCTGTCCCACGTATAGTGTTCTCCATATAGGTTTTACCTCTGTCCTCCCACGTATAGTGTTCTGCATATAGGTTTTATCTCTGTCTGTCCTCCCACGTATAGTGTTCTCCATATAGGTTTTATCTCTGTCTGTCCTCCCACATATAGTGTTCTCCATATAGGTTTTATCTCTGTCTGTCCCACGTATAGTGTTCTCCATATAGGTTTTATCTCTGTCTGTCCTCCCACGTATAGTGTTCTCCATATAGGTTTTATCTCTGTCTGTCCTCCCACGTATAGTGTTCTCCATATAGGTTTTATCTCTGTCTGTCCTCCCACATATAGTGTTCTCCATATAGGTTTTATCTCTGTCTGTCCCACGTATAGTGTTCTCCATATAGGTTTTATCTCTGTCTGTCCTCCCACGTATAGTGTTCTCCATATAGGTTTTATCTCTGTCTGTCCTCCCACGTATAGTGTTCTCCATATAGGTTTTATCTCTGTCTGTCCTCCCACGTATAGTGTTCTCCCTATAGGTTTTATCTCTGTCTGTCCCACGTATAGTGTTCTCCATATAGGTTTTATCTCTGTCTGTCCTCCCACGTATAGTGTTCTCCATATAGGTTTTATCTCTGTCTGTCCCACGTATAGTGTTCTCCATATAGGTTTTATCTCTGTCTGTCCTCCCACGTATAGTGTTCTCCATATAGGTTTTATCTCTGTCTGTCCTCCCACGTATAGTGTTCTGCATATAGGTTTTATCTCTGTCTGTCCTCCCACGTATAGTGTTCTCCATATAGGTTTCATCTCTGTCTGTCCCACGTATAGTGTTCTCCCTATAGGTTTCATCTCTGTCTGTCCCACGTATAGGTTTCTACAATATAGGTTTCATCTCTGTCTGTCCCACGTATAGTTTTCTCCATATTGTTTGATCTCTGTCTGTCCTCCCACGTATAGTGTTCTCCATATTGTTTCATCTCTGTCTGTCCCACGTATAGTGTTCTCCATATAGGTTTCATCTCTGTCTGTCCCACGTATAGTGTTCTCCATATAGGTTTCATCTCTGTCTGTCCTCCCACGTATAGTGTTCTCCATATAGGTTTCATCTCTGTCTGTCCTCCCACGTATAGTGTTATCCATATTGTTTCATCTCTGTCTGTCCTCCCACGTATAGTGTTCTCCATATTGTTTCATCTCTGTCTGTCCCACGTATAGTTTTCTCCGTATTGTTTCATCTCTGTCTGTCCCACGTATAGTTTTCTCCGTATTGTTTCATCTCTGTCTGTCCCACGTATAGTTTTCTCCGTATTGTTTCATCTCTGTCAAACCCACGTATAGTTTTCTCCGTATTGATTCATCTCTGTCTGTCCCACGTATAGTTTTCTCCGTATTGTTTCATCTCTGTCTGTCCCACGTATAGTTTTCTCCGTATTGTTTCATCTCTGTCTGTCCCACGTATAGTTTTCTCCGTATTGTTTCATCTCTGTCTGTCCCACGTATAGTTTTCTCCGTATTGTTTCATCTCTGTCTGTCCCACGTGTAGTTTTCTCCGTATTGTTTCATCTCTGTCTGTCCCACGTATAGTTTTCTCCATATTGTTTCATCTCTGTCTGTCCCACGTATAGTTTTCTCCATATTGTTTTCACAATGTCTTGAGATATTGTGTATAGCTTTATCATGTAGGCTTCTGTTGCAGATCAAGTTTGACTTTCACCCACTTTTGACAATTATGGCCCTTAAAGGGAGGGTAAACTCAAATAAGAGCCTTATATGTTGGAAAGATGCATACCCGGACCACCAACACATACTGACACTTTAACAAATGAAAAACACGTAATTTTAGAGTTAATAAAAAAACATGATTATTCCTGCTAACTGGGGGCAGCCATTTTGTTTTGTTTTTGTGACGTCCGGTGTTATAACTTGGGGCGAAGTGACATCAGCTCTGTCCAACTCCTCTTAAGCACAGTGTGAACAAACGTTCTAATTTACGACAAGGCGCTTCGCTTTCATCAACCTGACTTGTAAAACAACATAAATGACTTGATAGTATAATAAACTATTTAACTAAATATATTTCAATTTGCATCAATAGAACGAAATGGGGTTATAGTATTTTTCTCTTTAAAAAAATCCAAAGAAAAAATACTTACTATTAGGCCTATTGGTAGGGTACGTGTGAGCAAAAACCACCACTCGGATACCCAAGTGATAATTTTCTTTTCTTTGGGACTACGTAATTGGTCACTTTTGTGATTTTAGATGGGCAAGTCTACTTAATCAAGGGTTTTACAGAATTACTTACAAAGTTACAGTAATAAAGTGATAATGTCCATTACGATTTGAGGGGCGTCTTCGCGGCTATCAGACAGTACCTTGTGATCTTAATAATAGAGGCACGTCTTTTTAGTGTGTCTAGACAAAGTGTCTGGGGACTGTCTAAATATACACCTGCCAATCAGGAACCACAGGTACAGGCCATGAAAGAAAAGACCAATTAACCAAGAACACACTCCGATTATTATTTCTGTACATGGGTTAATTTATGTACAAAACATAATACAGTTATTTCAACACTTTGACAATGGTGGCTTATTTTGTATTGAAAAATAATATATACGTGTTGCCGGCTTTCTGGGATGGATATAATTACAGAACATTGCGATGCATCCGGTATGTTTTGTCTCTTCAGTTCAAAGACTAATTCCTGATGTGACATATTAGGTATTACATAACCACCAGCTTGCCAGAGGGCGTATTCAATGGGATGGTACAAAATGGCTGCGCCCATTATATATAATAGCCGTCACATTTAAGCATTTTATTAATTAACTATACGATTATACTTGTTGATATTAAACAATAATGTGCTTTATATATCGTTGAATATGCATATGTACCAGGCCAAATACCTTAATCGTCCCTTCCTTTAAACTTAGGAGATACAAACATTTGTTTTCTGGATTTTTGTTTTGTCATGCCTCAAGATATTGGACTCAAAATTTGTGCATGCATTGCAGCTCTATCATGTAGTTACAGATGTAGTTTGACTTTCATGGAGTTTTGCCAGATGTATGGCACCCTTAGTTAAACTTAGCAGTACTTAGTCTCAGAATGCTTGTTCATCAAATTGGTAGCTCAGTTGTGTAGGACTCACCCTAGATGTGATGGGTGGTAGAATTATTCATCCTCAAGGGACTTACATTTTTTCCCACATGTCCTGGGGTTGGAACATAGCCCAGAGGTCAAGCGCTCACCTGATCTAGGTTCGATCCCTATGGGGCTGTTTCTCGTTCCAGCCAGTGCACCACAACTGGTATATCAAAGGCCGTGGTATGTGCTATCCTGTCTGTGGGATACAATTTCATATTTCGTAGGGTTATCATTTGGGGGGGTGGGGGTGGGGGCAGGATGTGGTGCCCAATATACTGATAGGATGCAAACCTTCTGCATCTGACAGTAGATGATGATAACCACTTGGCCAACTGGTATTTTCACAAAAATACATTCCCAATTACAGTAGTCAAATATTCATTTATGGGAAAGTGTGTATAAAAGATCCCTTGCCAGGGTTTCTGACAGAGGGTAAAACAGGTATGGTGCCATACCCAAATTTGTTTGCAGATTTTTCTTTTTTTTAAGTTAACCTTTTGACAAAATGAATTACTCTTATCAGTACTCTATGATTTTCTTAACCCTAACCCTAAACTTAACCCATTTTCTTTCTGGGGGAGACCCCCCCATAGCCCCTGTTGACTGTGGTTGCATTCAGTTCCATGGCACCAGACCCAAAAATTTCTTTCTGGTGGAAACACTCTGTGCTGCTTTATCAGTAGAAGTAGCCTGTGTGCCAGAAACTGGTTTCTTCTCTCTCAGTCAAGTGTCAAATTAATCATAATCATAAGTTAAACACCAAAATAGCCTTAGTTTAAAATGTTGGTATTTAAACAAATATTATTTTTTTCCTTTCAGGCAATGGCCAGAGATCCAAAGAATTACTACCAAGAGACTCCTAAACAGATTCGGCGGAAAATTAACATTTTTAAAAGTATTCCAGAACAGTATGGGTTGTACTTGAGTTCAAAGAAGAGCAAGGATTCCACAATGGATGCGAGATACTGTGCAGTGGTTATTCTAGTAACTTAAGCAGACTAAGTACATGTACTTCGAAGATCTTAAATGGATGAACATGTTACCAGTTTGTTTCTTTCAGGTGAATGCTATAACATACTGAATAGGGTGAAATCCTAACTGAACAATGCATCATATGTAATACTTAATAAACATAATAAATATCAGATTGCACAAAATGAACATCAGATAACAGCTCTGTATACAAATATTTTATTTTAATACAAAACCTGGCCTGAAATTTAGTTTGGGGTCGGTACCTAACTAAGTCCTCTGTATATACAAATGACTTTTAATTATGCAAAGTCATTAAATTATTGATGGTACATTTTGGAGGGGTGTTCATTGGATGTTTATCAGCACAAAAAACAGCTAGTTGATATTTGTATACATATTCATATACAGTCCGATCTCGTTACTACGACATTTACACCATCCGACTAAAAATTGTAAAGAACAAATGTACGGTACATCAATGTTATTACGTTCATTACACTGGAATTCACATTTTCCAACACTGACCAGAGCTATTTAGGAACAAACGTGCATCCGACATATGAAAAAACCTCTTTACAACAATATTACATAATTAAAGATGCCATAATAGGTTAATTGGGGCACTGCTAATGACCGTTTAGCAGTACACATGCAGACATTAGGCATTTTGTATTTCATTGTGAGTCGACGGTGTCAAATAATAACGTCCAAGTTACCGATGTCTAAATATGTAGATGTGTATGCCTTTGAAAATAAGCCTTTACTCATTCAGTTAAAGGATTAACTTCGAATAATGAATTCTTGTTTTTATGGGTTTTTGGAAATGTGCAGGACAGAAGTAGGTACCAAACATAAATGTCTTTAACCAGGGAATGATTAGATGGACAGTGAATATGCCTTGATGTAGGCCTGTTGATTAATATATATAGTAATGATTTATAAAAATATATATTATTACATATACATGTTTTCTTTTCACATTACCTGTCCTCAAACGAGTGCACCCCCCCCCCCCCCCCCCCCCCAGCTAGTAGTCTGGTCCGAACATATTCCCTCTAGTTCTGGTCACGTGTCTAAAACTTCCTTCTGTTTTTTCTTCGCTATTTGGTTTGGTCGTCTTTTATTTGTTGTGTGTTTTTAATAATAATTGCAATGCATTTAACTAGTTAAATGGTATTCAGTCTTCAGTTACTATTAATTAGGTTGTTTTGGGTTTTTGTATTGCAAAGAAGGTAACTCAAGACAATTTCACTACTATGGCAATTTCGATGTAATGACAAAGTGACCAAGGGACGAACGTGGTCGATATAACAAGGTGTGACGGTATATGTACATGTGTACTGTTATTTGTATTGAGTCAGTGTTGGCTGTATTGTATATCATTCAATAAAGCCTTTAAATATGTACAACACATTTTGTTTGGGTTAGTGCTTTGTAATCTTCTTTAATAATGAACAAATTAGGGGTATTACCTTTTAAGGTTGATTTCCCCCCACCTACATGTAGGTTACCCACCCAAATGAGAATGGTGGTTTTGTGTTCTGTTAATGTTATCAATCAAGGACAGATCTAGTTTGTAACAAGGGTTGAGGCAGGATAACAACTTAAGAAAGAGACCTTGTGGGGCCCCTAAGATCTGCTTGGTCGATAGAAGACTACTTCATCAGTTTTTTGTTGGGTTGGGTTGGGGTGTTTTTTTAGGGGGGGGGGGGGGGGGGGGGGGGGGGTTACTTCATCAGTTTTTTGTTGTTTGTTTTGTTGGGTTGGGTTGTTTTAGGGGGGGGGGGGGGGGGGGTATCCCACTGCCTCCTTCTGTTTCTCTTCTCTGACTTCCATTTCATTTCTTCCCAATCTGGCAGCTCCTATCTTTCAACTTCTTTTCACTGTCCACCTCCACATCCCAGTCATTGTCTCTCTAACCGTGACAGGTGCTTTGCTCTTTTGGCTATCTGTGCCACACACCTGCCATTTCCCATCAGCTTTAGATTGTGGGCTTAGTCTGACCACTTCGGAGTGTTCAGTAGTCACTCATTGTTAAGAGGCACTTTTAACCTACTATACTCCCTTGCTACAGGGGCGGGACGTATCCCAGAGGTAAAGCGTTCGCTTAATGCGAGGTCGGTCTAGGATCGATCCCCATCGGTGGACCCATTGGGCTATTTCTCGTTCCAGCCAGTGCTCCACAACTGGTCTAATAAAGGCTATCTTGTCTGTGGAATGGTGCATATAAAAGATCCCTTGCTGCTAATCGAAAAAGAGTAGCCCCTGAAGTGGTGACAGTGGGTTTCCTCTCTCAATATCTGTGTGGTCCGATGTCATATAAACGTAAGTAAAATGTGTTGAGTGCGTCGTTAAATAAAAACATTTCCTTCCTTCTCCTGCTACCGGCAGTCGTTAATTAGTGCCGTGGGTCAGACCAGCTTTATTAGCGGCAAAGGACGAGGATGCCATATGGGTGCAGGCAAGTACACAGAGACTGCATCCGTGGAAGACGTTGAGACAGACAGACGATGGTGTGGACAGCTCAGAGTTGGAGGAAACTGACAGACGGTCGAAACAGATTGAAATCGTGGGAGAAATTGGATTTTTTTTTTAATATTATGATAGCGAGAATGATAGGCAGAGGGTAAAAGGTGAACGAGAGTGTGAGACGGCTTTAGACCTATACATCCTGATAGTGTAAAGCATTTTAAAACCATTATATTTAAATGCAAGGTCGAAAATGAAACACCCACCCTCTTGCCCATGATCCGCCCCTTGTAACAATCCTTTCTCTTCTGAATTCCTAGGGTAGATTTATTTCTACATTAACAGCACTTCTCGTTTCATTATTCATTACGACATCTTGATTTGACAAACTAAAAAAACAATCTCAAATAGTTTTATTTTTAACAAATCACAATGCATGAAACATAATACATTGTTATTAAATATGTATATTTATAATATATATGTACACTTTGTAAATTTATGTAATACTGTTTCTGGTTTTATATAGTGTTTATTGGCACAAGGAATTGAGCAGAAATATGTTAATCCTAGTACACAAGGAATAAAACTAAATAACACATGATATTAATACTGACAAAAACCAATCAATTACTTGTAACATACACAAACGAAAGTTACTCCATGCAAAATTGTGAAATTTTATAAACATAATGTCGTAAAAAGGTAAGTTCTTGGTTAAATTGTTATTATACAAGAATGTATTCAAAACTGAAAATAACAAATAAAAGTATAAATTGCTAGGGTATTGGGGTGGGTGTTGGGGTAGGTGATGACATGCGAAAGAGTGTACACATGTAAATACAAATGTTAAATTTGATTTTAAAAAAAAGATAAAAGAGATCAGTTTGTTCCTAAAGTGAGAGTTAAAACCCATATTAAAGTCACTAAACCTAATTATCTAGATAAAATGATAAAATGCTTTTTGTGCCACTAAAACACCCAGAAGTATACTTTAATAATAATATGTTTTGTTTTGGGGGGTTTTGGGGTTGTTTTTTTTTTAAAAGGTAATGTGTAACTTAAGGGGGGAAGGGGGAAGCTGTAATAACAAAATATATTTTACACTTCCCAATAAGTAGGGTTAATGACTTTTTACTATTTTATCCAGTACATGTTTGCACAATAATTTTGTGCTCCAAACTAAAAGTCCCAGACCACTGCTTTTAACGCTTCGTGTAAAGCCAATTGCTTTTAATGCTCACTTTTCCTAGTTTCCATCCTATTCCAGGCTATCCAATCTTCACACTTAAACCTTAAATAATATGATACCCTGTTTCACAGTTTTTTTATTATTTAAGAAGCCCCTTTCAATACTGGCTGGGAAACACTTGGACCAGGATATCAAGTTAAAAAAAAAAAACCCAACAACATCAGCTCACAGTAATCTAAACAAATGCTCAAATTAATTTTTAGTCAAAAAGAAAACAGTAATAACAAAAACTTCAAACAAGTCTCTTCTTTTTCACGACCAGTAGTATACTAAGAGTTCAGTCCTCTATCCGGGAAAATAGGATAAGTGGTGTAAATGTAGTGCCCTCATCATCTACGTGTGGCCCTGAATTGTCCAGAGTAACGATTTGTATGGTCGTCACTCGCAAATGTCCTTTGTAAAGAGACCGTTCAAAGTTTGTTGCCATTGTAATACTGACAAAACTTACATGTTCAATTGTATACATTTTCTTGCTGCGGATATCATTGTATACACTATTTTTCTAGGCAACATAGGCGTACGGGTTCCCATTTTTGTAGGGAGTGGGGAGCCTGAATTAAATGAAAATGCCTGTTTAAACTATAATTCATTTAGAGATTTTATTTCGTATTGTACTAAACCGATACCATTTCTATATCTTTTTTTCTAATGAATATTTGAGTTCCTGAATTGTTCACTTCAAAGTTGTTTGATTTTTCCTCTTTTTTTCCGAAATATCACATGACAAGGACATAGCGTTAAAACAGTAAAATCCCTCCCCACAGTATGGACGTGTTAGTCCTGAAGATGGAAACAGCAGCACACATGTACATTGCAATGATTAAATGGTTTTTGGCACGAAATGTTTAGGCTTTAAACTAGTTTCTAGTATTCAAACCACCCAGCAGTATTTTCTTAACACATAATATTCAATTCCACATACGTTTTAAAGTAATAAAAAAGCGAACAAAAATAATAAATGTCTCATGCTTAGGTCTAAAATTATCATTTCACTCCTTATACTGATGTAAGTTATTTCAGTACATGATATAGGCTACCCTCTTGCCCTTTTTCGTTATCCTAACCATATTATGGATATTATCCGTCTGATCCATTAAAAAGTAAAATATGTATAGCACGATTCACGTTTATGATAACTAACGAAAACAAACATACTTCGATGTTTCTGAGTAACTTAAAAAAAAATATATATAAAATTGTTCAGTGTTATACCGCCCATGAGAAAAAAAAAACACAATTACAAAAAACAACAACCCCGACTTGCTGGTATCAAACAGAACAGATGACCGACCACCTTGTTCTGATGTAATAGAACACAGCCTGCGGAATTTGGCGCCAAAAACCTCTACCGATTCCCGCCAATTTTAGCCTCTTTGAATCGGCATCGCCAATTCCTCTATTCTCTTCGACGGTATACATTTTAAAGCTGACGGAGGCACCATGAAGGCGTCTGGGTTGAATTGCACAAGACCCATTGCCGTTCTCATGATGGGTTTGGCTATTTCCTCTATGCGGTCGGTGGTGGCCGCTCTCTTGGCGGCACGACTGACGGGCCACTCGACGTCTCGCGCCATCAGGTAACCGTCTACTACTCCCTTGGGTCGCGCCAGCTCCATACAGCGCGCTGACGCAGAGGCATTTTTAGCAGCTTGAGTAACCTGGAAAAAAACACAATTTTTTGTATTAAGAAAGAAAGAAATGTTTATTTAACAACAAAACTACACATTTTTAAAATTACGGCCAGGAGCACGCGTCGACCACCCACCCCCAAGGTTAAAGCGAATATTATTATGTATATTTAAAAAAAATAAAAATTCTGGGGAAATATCGCAATTCTACCCACCCCCCACCCCCATGACCGGTTTACCACTGGGTTAGGGGGTGCGATGAAGGCAAGCGGTAAAGCGCTCGCCTGACGCGTGATTGGTCTAGGATCGATCCCTGTCCGTGGCCCATTGTGCTATATGGTACGTACAGTGGCGTACTGTATTAAATGTTATACAATCATACATACATGTGCCTATATAGTGTGGGTTGGCCCTCCTAATAGGCCTAGTGCCCCCCCCCCCCCCCCCAATATAAAATCTTGGCTAGGCCAGTGGGTACGTACACTCCATGTGGGTTCTCTGAAAGGCCCTTCTGGTCGTTGTTTGGGCGATGCCAGCGTCTCCAGTCGCTCCGTGGGTTTCGTCTTCAGGGCTGCAGGAGCGACGATCGTGTGGACGTCTCGCAGCAGCTGAAAGTTCTGGTGAGTTCCTTTAGGAGCCGCCAGTTGCTCCGTGCGCTCTCTCTCAGGACACTTCTTGGCAGCTTCGTCCACCAGCCACACGGAACTGGCCCGACCGCAGCTGTACAGGAACTGCTTGCTGGTGTTAGAACAAAGAAAGTGATGAAAAACGATCGAATAGCTCAAACAGTGTTGTACAGGGCTTTAATCTCACTAAATTGGGCACAACTGGGACTTTTTGTCTTCTCTGAGCGCAGGAAGGTGGTTTTAGTTCAGTACTGTCGTTAACAGCTACTGGAGAGTTGCCAATATTCCACAATGCACTTCAAAGTTACTTTTAATGTAATTAAACTTAACATTTCAGTGGTTTTGAGGTGAAATATTTTGAGATCAGCATGTTTGTACTTAATTTGGGACCCATTGGGCTATTTCTTGTTCCAGCCAGTGCTCCACAACTGGTGTAACAAAGGCCGTGGTATGTACTATCCTGTCTGTGGGATGGTGCATATAAAAGATCCCTTGCTGCTAATCGAAAATAGTAACCCATGAGGTTTCCTCTCCTAATATCGGTGTGGTCCTTAACCATATGTCTGACGCCATATAACTGTAAATAAAATGTGTTGAGTGCGTCGTTAAATAAAACATTTCCTTCCTTCCTTAATTTGGGCGTATATGTATTTTGAGAACAACGTTTATCGCCTCGACTTGGATGCAGTCTGAAGCCCTGGGTGTAGTGGTTACTATTTGTTCAACTGGATCGACCACAGCTGTACGGAAACTGCGTCCTAGTGTTAGAACGAAGTATTGAAACTCAAACCAGTTTCAGTTGTGTAGTGGTTAATATTTGAGCAATCGTAATAAACTTGTCTTGGATAGAAGTTTCTAAGTCGGACATTGTACCCCTACACAGGCATACTTCAACCAACAATTCCATGTAATAGAAGTTTCTAAGTCGGACATTGTACCCCTACACAGGCATACTTCAACCAACAATTTCATCTAATAGAAATTTGTCAAAATTTACCCACACTCACAGGCGTGTAGGTGTTTAATATACTCTTCAAAAAAAGTAGGGGAACTCTAATAAGAGTTTGCAATTGCCAAAATTGTAAGGCATATTAGCTGTGGGGAATGGTATATGATAACAGTGAATTAATTAGGCAAACATTACAACCGGTAGTTAAGCATTACAGTAGGTTTTATGACCACCAAAGATCTTGAAGGACGATTGGGGTCAGAAGTGAAATTTAAAAGTTGACGGGTGTTTTTTTTATCAGTAAATCGCAAATTCAAAAAATAAAAATGACTAAAAACAAAACAATAACAACTGTATGATCAACAGAATGAAAAAGATTGACAGAAATAAAGTTCCACAGTGATTAATGGACCTTCCTGAAAATTGTCAAAATCGAGAATGACACCCCACGCACGTGTACGGGGCAACTGCGTGATGCATGTGCAAACTATGGAATGTGTTTCGGTGTGTTGATAAAGAGACCTGAACGTTCTTTACTAGGATGTCTGTGTTCAAAACGTATAACATTAACATTTCAGGTTCCCCTACTTTTTTTGAAGAGTATATTAATGAACTGGCTCGGCCATAGCTATACAGAAATTGCTTCATAGTGTTAAAGAAAAAAACCGAAACAAACATTCTGAGAGTACTGATCCCAACAACCCATTGAGCTATTTCTCGTTCCAGGCAGTGCACCACAACTGGTATGTCAAAGGCCGTGGTATGTGCTATCCTGTCTGTGGGATGGTGCATATAAAATATCTCTTGATGCTAATAAAAAAATGTAGCGTGTTTCCTCTTTAAGACTATATCAAAATTACCAAATGTTTTACATCCAATAGCCGATGATTAATAAATCATTGTGCTCCATTGGTGTCGTTAAACAAAACAAACTTCTCCTTTTGATCCCAACAAATATTCAAGGACCACAACTCAAAAATGGATAAATCTCCATGAAGGAAGGAAGGAAATGTTTTATTTAACGACGAACTCGACAGATTTTATTTACGGTTATATGGCGTCAGACATGTGGTTAAGGACCACACAAATATTGAGAGAGGAAACCCGCTGTCGCCACTTCATGGGCTACTCTTTTCGATTAGCAGCAAGGGATCTTTTATATGCACCATCCCGTAGACAGGATAGCACATACCACGGCCTTTGATATACCAGTCGTGGTGCACTGGCTGGAAAATCTACATGAAAGTCAAACTTGATCTGTGACTACATGATGAAGATATATAACAAAATTTCGGCTTAATATCTTGAGCAATTGCCTAAAAGAAAGTCCCAGCTACAGATGGACAGACAAACAGGCAGACAGACGATGACAAAGTCTATAGCCCCATCCTGTTGAAATTGAAGGCGACTAATAATATTGACTATGAAAGGGACATTCCTGAGTTTGCTGCATTGTAAAATGTTTCCAACTAAAACAATATTTTACAATTAAACTTACATATTAAATATATTTTCTTGTTCAGAATATCAGTGTCCGTATATTCAATGTGTTTCTGGTCGTCTTAATATTTGTAAGAAACCCAACCTGGATTTTCTCTTCCAAAAAAAATATTTTAGAAAATAAAATGAAATTTACGCTAGTACAAATTTAATATTAGAACACTCAGAAACACGTTTAATATACAGCCACTAATATGTTATGCAGAAAAATATATTTGATATGTAATTATAATCGTTAAAAAGTCTCTGTTAGTCGATAGCATTTTATAAATTGCAGCAAACTCAGGAATGTCCCTTTAAAGCAAATCGATGCCAGTGGCACAGTGGTTAATATTTTACTAGACAATCACCGTTTGTCCTGATGACGTTTCGTCCGACCAATGGAAACATTGCTGGTACACATCTAATAGTGCCAAACAAGGAGAGGGCCTAGTAAGATGGCGAACCTGTACCCAATACTTTTGTTTTTAATGCAATAAAATATGGTTTCAATTAATGTTTTCAAAAAAACCCGCCCAAAAATCACAAAAAAAAAAAAAAAAAAATCCCAAGCCGTGGTGCACTCAGAATGCCAATTGACGATGGAATGTCACTCAGCGCAATAAAGGGTGTGTACTACCAAATCAAATCCCATAGACGACAATAGTAACATATGTGGCTAAAATTCCTACCTGCAGCGTATCAGTCAACATAAACGCCACGGATATAAATACTACCACCCCTCACACTTAAAGTGAATCAGAAAAAATTGGGGGTCAAATTGCTTGTTTCTGAGATAACGGGTAGCGTCTATGACTACCCTAGTTCCGCACAAAATTCGAGTACTTTTTTTTACAGGTACCCCATACATGTTTCAAGCACAAGGCTACTTGACATATTGGTACTAGATGAAATAAAATTGCATATTTTTGTTTTACCCAGATGAAACTATTATTTTTTACAACCAACACACTCACATTTATAACCAATCACAAGACTTGTGGTGTTCACTTCTCTATCAATAGTTCGGCGCACCTCGAACTTTGACCCAGCCGGAAGTTATTTGGTTTAGTACTACCTATAGAGGCAGACACATCTTATTGTAGATTATGCTATGATTTGTATACTTACTTATTTTCTTTGTAGTCTTCGCTCACACCTTTCGCTTTCGCCAACTGTTCCAACCTCTCCGTGGGGGATGTCACTTTGGCCTTGGGTGACACCTGCCATATCACTGACGGACGGCCACAACTGTATAAAAATAAGGAACTGGAAAAGAAGAATGACAAGAAACGTGATTAAATACTAGAGAATATCCAATAGCAAGTGCATAGACGTTATTGGAGGGTACTTGAAGTGAGCTATTTAGAAGGTGCGTGGGTTTACCTCATCGCGAAATTTCAATATGATCTCAAATTCGATTTCGTAACATTTGGGAACAACAACAAAACAAAGAAAAATAAAATAAATAAGTAAATAAATAAATAAAATAGTTAAATGAAAATGTTATTGGTTTTGTTTTTATACAACTGAACAAAGTTAATTTTATTGTCGTCCAGAGACCACAAGAACACAATGGGACACGAGCTTCGTGTTCCCTAAAGAATATAGGTTGTATCACAAACATTTTCTGAGCCACCTATGCCATTAGATAATGTTGATACTCCTTTGTATTAAAATTAATCAGTAAAATTAGAAAACATTATTGTCTTGGGGTGATGCATTATCTTCAGAGTTAGGAGCAATGCCCTCTGCATATCCCCTAAGCTTCCGACGCCTGTGATACAGATTATATATATATATGTGTGTGTGTGTGTGTGTGTGTTGTGCGTGCGTGCGTGCGTGCGTGTGTGTGTGCGTGCGTGTTTGTGTGTGTGTGTGCTTAGTATTTAAACACGACTTTGGACAACATGGCTGCGTTCAGCCAGACCGAGCAGAAAAACGTCCGCCTGACTCGTTTATGCACTTCACGTTAAACCACGTTAGCGAAACGTTCGCTGGCTGAACTTAGGGCTTCTTAAGATACCTACCAATGAAACTTTTCCGACTCGTTTTGAAAGTCACGTTTTGGTACGGACAGCGCCTCAAGTCTCTCGGTGGCTATGGCGTGTTTGGCGGACTCGGGTACTTGCGTGAGCATGTCCTGGGTTCCCCACATCACATAGGGGCTGCAGTTAGAAAACAACAACAACAAAGTCATGTTGATGTGGTTGTATTCTTAAAGACACAAAACCTACTTGTTGATTAAAGCTGTAATATCGCCTTTCTACTGTGCAGCATATATTTACTCATGGAAACCTAAAACACAACTATACATTTAATGCTAGAGTCTGGAATATATTTTTCATTTAAAATATATGAATGCAGTGGATGTTTAACTACACCCCATCACAAAAATAGATATCGGCTATTGGGTGTCAAACGCAGATACGTTTTATACAAATAACAAAATTTAATGAATGAATGAACTTTATTTAAAAATACATTATATAAAGATCTGTAAAAGAAATACAAATATCACAGTTAAGTACATATGTCAAAATTTTAAAAACAAATTGAAATGTATACTGCATTAATTATCTTACCGTCGCATGCCAGTCTTAAACAAAGGTTTATCATAGGCACTAATCTACTTTAGATAAAATATATTATTATCAAATCTAACTGTTTTGGGTTCTATCGTATTTAAACAAACAAATCCAAAACAAAAACGAAAAAAACAAACCCAAACGAATAAAGAAAAAACAAAATGAAAACAACTTATGATGCTGCATGAAGGTAGTAGACGATAATAGGTGACAGCTATAACACATTGTACTCACCCAACATTCGTCCACCATTCTATTTTAGGCTTCTTTGGCTCAGCAAGCGTCGAAAGGCGGTTCCTAAAAGAAGCAGAACATCATGAAATATGTTTAATAGCATACTAGTTGTCCCGGTAGGCCTATTCATAGTACGCATTGTCTACTTTTATTTAACGACACCACTAGATCGTATTGATTAATTAATCACTTAGCATATTGTTTAATTAATCGCTGGCTATTAGTAATAAATTTAGTCATGTTTAACTCGTAGACTTTAGAGGAAACCTGCTATATTTTCCCATTAGTTGCAAGGGATCTTTCATATACCAGTCGTGGGGCACTAGTTAGGACGGGAAAAGCCCAATCAAAGAAGGGGTCCACCAGAGATTCGATTCTGCGACAAAAGCACCTCAGGCAAGAGCTCTACCAACTGAGCTAGATCCCACCTCACTTTTATTACTGTATTTTTTTTTTCTCCACAGAATAAAGTAGATATTCTAACTGAATAATCAGAGTCGTAATTAGCAGGGGTAGAGGAGACAGTTACTTCTTATTTACCCGGAAAATATGACACAACGCCGATTTAGTTTAGAAATGCCCTCTTTTAGGTCTACTTGGAGAAGATATTAGCGTTACGTGATTAACTTTTACTGCACATAGAGAAATTTAGTTTAATGACTACGTTTCAAATATATGTATTACTAACAATGAAAAGGTATTTTGCATAGGGACGTTGCGATTCCCAACACACATGTAGTGACACTTTCACGCACATCAATTGTTCAGGGTTGGGGTGTGATGTAGCTCGGTGGTAAAGCGCTCGGCTGATGCGTGGTCTGTTTAGGATCGATCGCCGTGGGTGGCCCCATTGAGCTATTTCTCGTTCCACCCAGTGCACCACGACTGGTATATCAAAGGCCGTGGTTTGTGCAATCCTGTCTGTGGGATGGTATACATGGAAGATCCCTAGCTTAAGGCCTTACACTATCCATTAACCACTGTCCAGATATCTAATGTGGGTTCCCATTACGCAATGCTTCAAGAATCTTAATTGGATGTAAGCACAACTTACCTTCCTTTCTCACGGATTCTTTCGAACTGCTCTGCAACAGAAAAACAAATGTTATTTTTTTTTAATGTATTTGCGAATATGTTTTAATAGTTTATTTGAGAGAACGTGTAGTTTACAATGTCATATTATGGTGGTATCCAACATATGCTGATATGCTGATTTAAAGACATCTGATTAGCTGTTCCATGGTGATGACACAGACGTCAGTTTTAAACTGTCCACTGAAATGAACCCTACAGATACCTATTTCTGTTGAAGTCGTTAATAAAGTTAACAAAGGTAAAGTTGCACAGCTTACGCGACTTGAAAATTAATATACTGTGCGCGCGTTCTTCTGCAGCTACCATAAACAAGTCTGCAAACGTTTAATCCAGCGAGCGTTAGAGGAAAATGAACGAAATTTGTTCTTCTGATTTATAGCTACTTATGGATAAATCAATCACATACCAAAGTATCGATAACAAGTGCGATATGATGGCTGCATAGCTCATTAAAAAAATACCTATATTTTTTATTAAATGTATATACATATGTATTTTCAGGTAGTATTTTGTTAGCTCATTTCGTAGCTCATCTGCATTGCGACATCGCCTTTAATTCAACCCCTATATTCTGCAGAACCCTTTTTTGTGAAATGCCGGGTAGATCCAAAAAATATTTTGCGTGGGAGGGGGACTAACGGGAAAAGGGCGCGTACATCAACTCGTCAAAAGGGCATCCCAATGGAACAAAAATAAAGAGAGGGAAGGAGGGGTGTTATATTTTAGGGACTCGCCCCAGAAGTGCTGACGCAGAGTACGATCTATAGTCCGTCCTACAGGGAACGCCTTTTTTTCATACTATGGAATTTACTAGAAGTTAATTTATTTCGGAGCCGATTGATTTGTAAATTGCACACAAAATTAGTATTCTTTTTTATTTCCAAAACACTTTTACTTTTCTTCTTACGTCAAACCAAACTGAAATTATTTACACACACCCCCAAAAAAAAAATACCCCCCCCCCCCCCAAAAAAAAAAAAAAAAAAAAAAAAAAAACCCGTTTTTTATGAAATGATGGGACGGACTATATAGCTTCATAGTAACAAAATGGTTGTATCGTGAGAGGCTGCAAGATCTTTCTGGGAAGGTGATGCTTTGTCAAAGAGGGCGCCTGCTGTATTCCAAAGTAAACTAACATGCATCCCATACAGGTGTCTACATTCATAAACAATAGCCAAGATATTAAAATCCTTCCCACTAGAAGGAAATAAATCCATTATAATTATTCTTAAGCACAGAACTTTAGAAATTTACGAGAAGGGTGCGCACCTCAAAACCCTCCCCTAGATCCGTGCCTTTATCTATGATGTGCCAAGTTAGGCTTTGATTTTGAATCATTATTTCGAAGCGAGAGATACTCGAGATAAAACGTGTGGCACATTCAATCCGCCACGTCACTGAGGCGTGCAGCTAGCCGTGCGATAAAGTTGACAGTAGGTACTCGCTGACAAAACAAGTGTTCACCTTGCTGCTGGATCCCGTTATCTTAATCACAGAATCACAAGTGCTGGGATATCTTGTCATCGGTAGTCTCTGTGCATGCACTGCTTTAAATAATGCATTAAAAGAACAGAATGGCCACATGCAATGAAAAAGGAGCTCTGGATAATCCCGCCATTAAATAAGTGCAGGACGTTTAGTAAAGTTATTCAAACGCTGACTCAGTGTCAGCGTGACATGATATACCCAGGGTTGGCTTGAAATATATATATATATATATATTATATATATATAATATATTATATCTATATATATATATATATATATATATATATATATCGCACGAAGTGCATAACAGCTTAATAACAAACAAAAGTGTATTTATTTATTGTCAATGGATAATAGTATTTGCACAAATAATCAATGTCACATATTACTACCAATCACACCCACAGCTGCTTTTACTCCGTAAAACTTTGACACGGAACTCTCTTCTTTAGTACTATGCAACCTAGACAGACAGCTTAAGAGACCAATACAGACGTAGAGACAGACAGAGTTAGAGACAGGCAACCCCCCCCCCCCCCCCTCTCTCTCTCTCTCTCTCTCTCTCTCTCTCTCTCTCTCTCTTTCTGTATGTGTGTGTGTGTGTGTGTGTGTCATCGAGAGAGAGAGACAAAGAAAGAGTTGGGGAGAGAGCGAGAGTGGTGTCTGTGTTTGTGACACACAGAGAGAAAGAACGCGTGAGTGGAGAGCGAGAAAGAGAATGTGTGTCACAGAGAGAGAGAGAGAGAGAGAGAGAGAGAGAGAGAGAGAGAGAGAGAGAGAGAGAGAGAGAGAGAGAGAGAGAGAGAGAGAGAGAGAGAGACGAGACAGCGAGAGAGTGAGACAGCGAGAGAGACAGTTTTGTGTGTGTGTGTGTGTGTGTGTGTGTGTGTGTGTGTGTGTGTGTGTGTATGTGTGACAGAGATATATTGGCGACATTTATTTATTAAGTATACGTATAGACACGCGCGCACGCAAACACGGAAACACTTTACCAGAGGTTTTGAAAGATCACAGTTTTCTGGGATCAATGCTATAAGCACGTATTTAGTATGGCTCTATTTGTGTTTAGATCACAGGCTGAGAAGATGATTATCAAATTGGATTTTGAATGGTTGTAGTGGGGAATAACCCAACCGTGACGTTATACATGCGGTTTCCAGTGTTCATATTTAAAACCTACCTGTGATCATATCAGATCACAGGTAACGTGTAACGTGTCATAATAGGCTATTCAGTGCAGACATTAAGGTTTTAAACCTATTGAGCTTTTAAATACAAGCCTAAGATAATAATATTGATCAAATGATGATGATTATACAAATTATAATAATATAATTTAAAAAAGTAATTACAGACAATAGAAAACTAAAAAGATAAATCTTAATAGGCCTACAATCTCTGAAAAGAGAGCGAGCGAGCGAGCGAGCGAGAGAGAGAGAGAGAGAGAGAGAGAGAGAGAGAGAGAGAGAGAGAGAGAGAGAGAGAGAGAGAGAGAGAGAGGGGATATATATATATATATATATATATATATATATATATATATATATATTTATTTGTTTATTATTTTTATTTTTTTCAAAGCAAAGAACTGCCAAGAAAAGAATAATAATTGTCAAATGGAATTTTGTACAAACCGCGACCCCCGGTAGGTAGGTAACTAGTTTAACGTGCTAGTATACCACTAGGGTTTCGAACACGCCAATCCCGAGTCCGACCTCCAATAAGATCGGGAGCCCGACTCGAGACGCGACCCCCGAACCCTATTCTGCCTTGGCGATGTACCTATGGTCGTTGCTCTAACACGAAGTGGGTCCAGTTAATCCCAATAAACCATATAGCAATATCCGAGTGAGCTAAATCTACAATGAAATTCTAAATCCATACTTAGCTGTTAATAGTATTATATACAATACTTAGAAATTCTAAACATGTAAATTATTAACATCTCGGGGAACTATTGAGATTTGAAGTGAATTTTGGTTGTGATTAAGCAACACAATGTAGGCTTATATATAAAACTGAGAATAGTGTGTGTTGATTTATAGAGATTATTATACGAGCTTGTGTGTCGTACTGATTTTATGAAACGAGTGTCAGGATTTTTGTATTGTCAGAGCGAGAGCGAGGGTAATACATGAATCCTGACACAAGTTTTGTAAAACCAGTACGATTCACACGCGAGTGTAATAATTTCTTTATTATCCATATTATCCATAATATATATATATATATATTTTGCAAATGAGAAATATAAATGGTATTCCATGCTCCTTAGTTTGGACAACACAAAATGACAGATCACATACTTTGAGAATTTGATAACTTTGCATATTAGATGTAAATTAATCGATGCCACGACACTAGGTTTATTGACATTTAAGCAAACGTACTAGGGTGACACTCCATAATTGACGTATACTTTCATAGTAATTCAATAGCAATTTTACACTGAAAGCTGTCCAGCGTTCAGAAAACAAAAAATGTTATGCACTAATTTATTTTAATGTAAGGACATCCAAAATGACGTCATTCGAGTTTGACGTCATTTCCATTCAGAAAGACACCGCCCCACATATTCTTGCGTCATTAGAATATCTAGTAATGGCGGACTGGAATTAAAGTTGCGTGTACAGTTTACAAAAACACGTTATATTTAGCTTGAGATTATATGATAAAGAGATTATTACCCTCGTCTGTTTCGGTATATATATATATTCTGAATAACAAAGACCATGTCAAAACGTTTCAAATGTAACTAGGAGGCGACGAGGTGATGTCATTTTTTAAAGCGATTACTCAGAGCTAATACTGTGGAAGCTGCATTAAGTTATGACGTCGCTTCCCAAAATGTATGTTATTATCCACATAGTTCAAGATATTCAGGGAAATATAACTAGCATGACACACATGTGTCATAATGATTTCACGTGCACAACAAATGACGTGATGTTGTTCATTTCGAAAAATGACGTCGTTATGTCGTCTCTTTCTAGTTTCAAACGTTTTGACATGGCCCTAGCTTGTTATTCATAAAAATAATATTTAGGATAATGTGGATAATAAAGCAATTATTACACTCGCGCGTGTGAATCGTACTGGTTTTACGAAACTTGTGTCAGGATTCATGTATTACCCTCGCTCTCGCTCTGACAATACAAAAATCCTGACACTCGTTTCTTAAATTCAGTACGACACACTAGCTCGTGTAATAACTACTTATAGGGCCTACATTTATATAAGTGGAAAGAGAATTATCAAAGACAAGCTTTGTATTGGCGACTGGAAAAAAACACGCAGTAAAAATCATAACACGACACAGTAAAATCATAGCAACACACCAGAGTAAAATCACAGTAACACACCAGAGTAAAATCACAATGACACACCACAGTAAAATCACAACAACACACGAGAGTAAAATCACAGCAACACACCACTGTATAATAACAGTGACACACCACAGTAAAATCGCAGTAATATACATTATTTTGTAAAATCACAGTAACACATCATAGTAAAATCACACTAACACAGCACAGTAAAATCACAGTGACACACCACAGTAAAATCACAGTGACACACCACAGTAAAATCACAGTGACACACCACAGTAAAATCACAGTGACATTCGAATTAACGTAATTTGTTACATAACAGGGAATTGTTAAAGGCGCCACCTCAAAGTTATATAACATCGACTTCCCGCTAAACATATATTAATTGTTTGCCTTGAAATGTGCAGATTACGCTTCGACTACATGTTCATATATATATATATATATATATATATATATATATATATATATATATATATATATATATATATATATATCTATATATATATATAATAATAATATATATATAAATACAATTCATATTTTTGTCTTAATTATTATTGGAGGATCTATAGATGATGACCGACAGGTTGAACACGTGACGTCATACTAACGGCGGAACCCCCCCCCCCCCCCCCCGCCCCCCCGCATCATTACGTTCTGTTCAGGGAAGTACTAATATCAGTAACATTATGCTACAGGTCCTCTACAAGGTTGCACTCCACTATTCATTTTTGCATGCATTTCAATACAATTTCGATGTTAAAATATATTATGTGAAAAATAAAACAGTGTCGTAAGGGTTACCCAACTGATATAGGTTGACCACAGACATTTTGAGTTATCGGACCTGCCATTTGCACAGTTGCCATTTAGTTCTTAAAATGACAAGTAACTTCTAACCAATGGTTTATTTAAATACTACAGAGCGCAGGCTACTGATAATCATCAAAAAAGATTTCGAAAGACAGTTCAGTATTTTAGTCCGGTGAGTCAGGGTCGTACTGGGTAAGCCTGGTGAGTGGACAGTGGTGTATGTTAGTCGGGTTAGTGACACGCGTATACCTTTGTTGGGAAAGGGAGAGGTACTTCCTCGTACTTCGTGTCTCCCGGTCTTTTCAAACGTAGGAAGCGCTGTTCATCGATTCAATTAAAAGAAAACACTTTTTTAAAACACTTGGGTTTTTTTAATTTTAATTTTTTTTTTATAGCAATATTATTATTATTATTATTATTAGCAATTATTATTATTATTTTTTTTTTTTTATTATTTTTTTTTTTTTTTGGCCTGAAAGAAAAATGCAGGTGGGAAAACAACGTCTCCTTCCCCACGATAACATTTCGTGAAATTTTTCCATATGATATCAATGCAGTATAGATATGATGAGGACAATGGGGAACAAAGAGAAATGTCCCCATCTTCAATGATTAAACCAAGAAAGACAATAGAACAAACACATGACAGTAAACTAAATAGAACAAACATATGACAGTAAACTAAATAGACCTTGATGCAACTGATTCACCTCCAACCCAACCCCACCCGGAATGTACGCCAACGCTAGAGCACCATCACACGCTGTGGTGATCCACAGTATCATTACTAGCAGTTACCCTCCCCCACCCTCCTCCTCTCCTCCACCACACGTCAAATGGTGTTCTTTCAATTTAGAAGCTAAACGTTTTTTGTTTAACGACACCACTTATTTATTAAGCAACTGCTATTACGTATTAGTTGTCAAAAAATTTATAATTGTTTTTTTTTTTACAATAGTACAAAAGGATCTTTAATATGCACGTTTCCCAAAGTCAGGACAGTAAATACCATAGCCTTTGATATACCAGTCCCGGTGTACTGGTTGGGACGAGAAAAAAAAAAGCCAAAAAACAAAACAATAAGAAAATGGGTCTACCAAGAGGTCGGTTTGGGATCGATCGCCGTCGGTGGGCCCATTGGGTTATTTGTCGTACCAGCCAGTGCACCACAACTATAATAATGCCAAAATTACCAAATGTTTGACATCCAATAATCAATGTGCTCTAGTGGTGTCGTTAAAGAAAACAAAACAAACTTAATGCTGGTAGGTACTGATTTTGATTCCCGGTACCGGCTTCCACCCAGGGCGAGTTTAATCACTCAATGGGTAGGTGTAAGACCACTACATCCCCTCCCTCTCCCCTCTCTCTCTCTCTCTCCTCTCTCTCTCTCTCTCTCTCTCTCTCTCTCTCTCTCTCTCTCTCTCTCTCTCTCTCTCTCTCTCTCTCTCTCTCTCTCTATCTATCTATCTCACTAGCCACTGACAACTAACTCACTGTCCTGAACAAACAGCCCAGATAGTTGAGGTATGTGTCCAGGACAGCGTGCGTGAATCTTAATTGGATATAAGCACGAATATAAATTGAAATGAATGAAATAAAACGTTACGATTCTGTATACACTAACTGTAGTCCGACCTGACTTAACGGTATATCGATATTATTTATCCTGTCTTTATACAACAGTTAACACAGCAAATAAATTAATGTTCTTTTGTACATGTATCGGATTTACAAAGTTCATATCAAGCGTGACTTATTGCCATACTGCACCTGTGATTTGATTGAACTTCGAAATCCAATACGAAGACGCAAAGTCGAGAAACAAAACAAAATAACTAGGGTGCAAATTGAAACTTACCGTTGGAAACTTGCATGATGCGAAGTTACATGCAAACAATGATGCCTGTCGCAGTCCGGTGTTTGGAAGCGAACGAAATATATGTACACACAAAGACGACGTCCACAGAACGCATGGAGCCTCCCCTTGCTTGGAGGACGTTGCTTACCGCGACTCGCCTGCTAACGTCACATAGCAACGTACGGGTCGTACATACAAAAGTTACGTCAACTCATTGTAACCCTCGCGCAGGATTAAGTAGCTAGATTAGCAAGATTATCGTATTTCGTAGTGTGGGGAGAGATATACTGCATACAGAGAAGTATTAGATCATTCGTGTTGGAATAATCTGACTGAATATAGTCTCTCTCTCTCTCTCTCTCTCTCCTCTCTCTCTCTCTCTCTCTCTCTCTCTCTCTCTCTCTCTCTCTCTCTCTCTCTCATTTTTATTTTTCTCGTCTTTCTTTCTCTCTTTCATTCTTTTTTCAATGTCTTACCCCTCTCTCTCATTTCTCTTTTTCTCGTCTTTTTCTCTTTCATTCTTTTTCAATGTCCTTACCTCTCTCTCTAATATCTCTCTCTATCTATCTCCTATCTCTCTCTATCTCTCTCTCTGCATATCATTCTCTTTTTCTCGTCTTTCGATTATTGTTTTCAATCTGTCTTATATCTTGATTTCCTCTTTTTCCTCTTTCTTCATTCTTGTTTCAAGGTCTTTTACCCCTCTCTCTCTCTCTCTATACCTCGTCTCTCTCTCTCTCTCTTTCTATATCTCCACACACACACACATATATATATATATATATATACACACACACACACACACGCACGCGCACGCGCGTACACGCACAAAGTATTCCATAAAATTTCATTAGCATTAGACAACAAATCTCTGATAAGAAGTCAAAACTAAACACCTAGAACATTAGGGAGCAATCGACTACTATATAATATGGAATAACAATAGTCAACCAATATTTTATTTTGTTTTTTCTCTAGCAGATTAACGAAATTTCTGCATTAGTGTTAATTAAATATACGTTCAAGGTTTATAACCACCTCAGATGAGGCAGCAGTGGCACGATTTGCAGTATTAAGTGTTGTGCTCACTTGGACGTTTGTCTCAGCCGAGTTTCTGTTTGGTGTAGTGCTACCATCATATATAACTGGCCAATGCTTAGTACAGGAACATCGATGAGCTGCCGTTGACTGTTATGTTATGTAATTATGCAGACTGACTTGGCCAACTGACAGCTTGACAATTCTCCCGAACGTTTAGTGTACATGGGACAGGCATCTCCCAAACGAGTGGTGTACAGGTCCCAAGGTCTCATGAAGAATGACTGTGTGGTATCCAATTAAAAAGACCCCACCCCCACCCAAAAAAAAACAAAAATAATAATAATATAATAAAAATAAAGAAAGATACAACTAAAGAAATAAAATTAATTAATATTAAATTAAATTTTTAACCCCCCCCCCACCCACAAAAAAAAACCAAACAATCAACATAAAACACTCTAACCAACCCCCCCCCCCCCCCCCCCCCCCCAAAACCCACACAAAAAAACAAAACAAAACAAAACAACAACACCAACCCTCACAAAACAAAACCCACCAAAACACACCTAAACCCACCAACAAACACAAACATTACGAATATGTCCCAACAAACCGTACGTAACCGACGACAGAGGCGGATCTAGACAGAGGCCAGCCCGCCCCCCCCCCCCCCCCCCCACCCCCCCCCATAAATCTTGCAAAACAGTTATAATTTTATTATATATCAATTTTCATATTTTTACGATTCCCCTCCAAACCCCTCCCCAAAGTTCCCTTGACATTCCGCCTCATGCCATTGCGCCCTTCCTTAAATAGATTTTCTGGATCCGCCACTGGTTCATGTACATACAATTCCAAGCATCGACTAGAATACAATACACATTATTTGTCAGTTGTTACTCTGATCGACATATTCACGTTACATAACTTAATAGATTTTTATTTATATATATTTTTAAAAGAAAAAATAAATTTTATTGATTTTGAAAAAGTTTACGATATGGTACCAAGAATTCAACTTTGGCGTAAACTATTACAAAATAATTTACCTGTACACTTTTCGGAATTATCTAACGAATGTATCAAAGTCGAAAATCATTGATTTCCGTAAATAATCAGCAGTCAGCTGTATTATCGTGCCACACCGGTTTCCGTCAAGGCGAACATTTATCCCTGTTCTAATTTCCTTGTATGTAAACGATCTAGAAAATTGTTTATCCAATCAGGGATGCGAAGGAATAATAAATAAACCCGGTAGACGTTGTGTACATCCTTTGTTTATTATATGCAGATGATACGGCCTTATTAGCAACAAATGCAGCTGATCTACAACATACTTTAAATACGTTTTACCAGTATTGCAATTTTTGGAAACGTAAAGTTAATAGTAACTAAACAAAAATAGGGCCTACTGATTTTTAACGGAACTGCTAAACATTATAAACATACTTTCAGGATTAGAAACACTATGTTAGAAAATGTTTTAAAAATCCAAATACATGTATTTAGGAATTACTTTTAGTAAATTAAATAACTTTTGAACAAGTAACAGGACGCTAGTCGACAGGCTACCAAGGCTATGTGCGTTGTACATGTACTAGCTAAGTCAAAGGAATACCATCTATCAACTGAATACAAACTTAATATGTTCGACTGGATGGTCCTTCCAATCTTAGTATGTGGGGTGCGAAATTTGAGGTCACGAGAAAAATGATATAGTTCACTGTGTAGAAATCAACTTGTGTAGATATACTTTACCTGTTTAGAAAGCAACACCATTGTTCATGCTATACGGAGAGCTGGGGAGAATGTCAGTTGAGTTTCTTATACATAGAAGAATGGCATGCTACTGGACATGGCTTATATCAAGAAAAGAATCAAAACTGTCTTATTATAAAAAGCTATGTTAAATGATCATCTTAGTAACGGAACTAACTATAATTGGATCTTCGCTATCAAAAACATTTTGGATAGCTTAGGAATGAGCGATTTATGGATATCTCAAATTTTCATATCAGTAAACTGTCTCTCGCAATAAATCAAACAAAGGCAATACGACAAATATGGCTTATCACAGTCATCCAGAGGCAATGAAGTAAAACATATTTTGTTTAAATTATTTTAATATTCTTCCTGAAAACCAAGATAGTAGACATAGTTACATTATATATTTTTTTTGTAATTGTTTTGTACAATTCAAAGGTCCAGTATATACATTCATATTACTATGCACCACCAAGTATTTATCAATTTAAAGAATTAATGAACAGTAAGTGAATCGGAACATTAAAAGAAATTAGCATATTTTATAAATGTAATTATGAGTACCTTTAAACGTCAATTTTTATATAATTGTTATTTTTATATTTAAAGTACTTGGCCATATACGTGGTATATCTAGATTATATTTATAGTAATAATTATATGAACACGTACCTGTGTGTGTGTATATGTATATGCATTTCAGGTATTTTGAGTTTCCGATATACAACTTTTTCTTATAAAAATTATTTATTGGTCTTTGTATATGTTTATTATAAATTGTAATGTACATATTCCTCCCATGCCGTAGAGCAACGGCCCCAGTGTAATACACTCTTGTCTTGTCTTGTCTTGTCTTGCCTTGATAGGATATTCATTGCATTTCTTAAGCGAGCTGGCCAATGTGTTTGTTCATAGTGATTTCGAACCAGTCTGGCTTTGTTTATATTCAGTCGGTCAGGAATCGGCAAGTTGATGAGTTGAACAACTGTCGACAATCAACATCTAGCTTTAGTCTCACCAATAAGACGTTTATTTTTAATTTACTTTTAATTTTGTAAATCTGTACAAAGTCCTAGTGAGTTTTTGACAGCATTTGCCAAGGATATATAAAGAAATAAAGATGAATGTATATATAGCAAGCCAGATATCAGCGTATGCGTACTGAAGTATTGTCAGGTCCCTTGCTGCTGGTGGTGTCATGTGCCGACTACCATATTTCAGAACATATTCTACAGCATTCGCCGCCCTTTGTACTGGAGTTTCCCGTCTGTCACGAAACATCACTGATAGCTTTTTCATATTTTCACGAAATGTCTCGTTATGTATGCAGTCGTGAATGGCGCTTGACATTTCCGCTGAAGATGCCTTGTTGAAATCTAGATGTATGCCGATTGCCATTCGAGAGACCCTTCTAGAATTCATTGGCTGGTCGATAGATCTTGGCATGCATAGTATGGGAACTCCGTGATAAATACTTTCAAAGAGGCCATTCTTCCCACAGTGGGAAATAAATAATTTAGTTTTGGGATGTCCAAGAATGTCATTTTGTGGCAGCCATTTTGAAAATCTTATATTGCCGTCGTCGTGATCGGAGTCCGATTTCAGCAACACGTTGAAGCCAGACTGACGCAACGCCGCCAGCATGTTTTCAACCATAGTCTTAGGAGCAAACTGAATCGGAACTAGTGAGCCAAAGGACACGAAAATAATACCTTCTGGTGAACGGGCCATGAAGTCTTCAAGCTTCTTATCTAGCTTCTTGGCCGGTGTAGCTGTGAGACCGCCAACGTGAACAAAATTAGGAAAGACTGCCTTAGGGTAATCGAAAACGTAGTCAGAGTTTTCTAAATACAACACCGCCTGCTTTACTAACTGGTTTACATCGATATTGGCGAAGACAGGGTCAATAACTGACATATCAGGTGTGACAAAGTACGACAACAGGATAGGAGAAACAATACTCTGAACAGAGTTGACACATCGTTCAAAAAAGTTCATGTCATTTCCGAATGAACTGAGGGAGACTGGCAGGGTATTGGACTGAAATGGAGCGCTACTATGGGTTTCGACAATGTAAGCGCTCGAGGCAACAGTGGATATGTTCAGGTAGTAGGGGAGAGAAAACAGGCACTGCGTAAATGGAAGGGTTGTCACAATGGCTAAGTCAAACCTCTCCTTGACCAAATATCCCAACTGTTTTCTGTCGGAGAAGAGTCCCAGACACATCGCTTTTGTTATGTTTCTGATATCAAAGAATATATCGAAAACATGTCCGTTGATTTTCCAGTCCCCGCTCTGAATGTTGTCCATGCTGTTTTCAAACATCGTCTTATATTCGTCCGGAATTGTATACGTGATCACACCGACGGGCGACTGCTTCGGTATTTTCGAGTCAATTGACGAAGGAAGGTAAAACGATACTTGGTAACCTCTCCTGGCCAACTCTTCTCCTATGTGGAGCAATTCCAAGGCATGACTCTTCGCCATCGTAGGCAAGAGTAGAATCTTGGCAGCCTCAGCCGTTTTTACGGCTGTTTGTAGAACTGCAACGACGAAAGCATAAGCCACGAAGGTCTTCATCTTATTAGAAAACTGAAATAATAAAACCAATCTCATAGAAACGTTTGTAGTCTAGTATGACATTCAAGAAAAAGGGATGTAATACTTCTTTAATGGCACCGTAGCATATTCCCGCGAACTGCTTGTATATAGAGAGTATTGCATTTCATATGGTTTAGTCTCATGGGTGTATGTATCTGGAGTGTGAGCCAGAGAGAGAGAGAGAGAGCGGACCGACAGTATCACTGTACGTTCTGTGTTATGGTAGCACTGCAGTTTGTAGTATCTGAAATGCTGTGTCGCAGGATCGAATCACATCAGTGGATCCATTCAAGTAATTGGGTTTTTTCTCGTTCCAACCAGTGCACCACAACTGATCAAAAGTCGTGGTATGTGCTTTCCTATTTGTGGGAAACTGCATATAAAAGATCTCTTGCTGCTAATAGAAAAATGTAGCGGGTTTCCTCTGATGACTACGATTCATAATTACCAAATGTTTGACATCCAGTAGCCGATAATTAATCAATGTGCTCTAGTGGTGTCGTTAAACAAAGCTATTCGTTTTCCTACCTACGACATTACTTGGAGATGAATTCCAGTTTAGGCTATTAACAAACTTTACTTTTGTTTATTTGTAGTTTTTTGTTGTTGTTTGGGAGGTTGGTTCTTTTAGTTGTATATAATTTAAGTTAAATACACATGGCAATGACGATACTTGGACTAGAATGCGAGAAGAAACCCGGGGTCGACGCATAGGCATCTGTTGCACATTAGCCTTTTCATGTATGCACGTTATAACCTACACACGACACGGCCATTGATATACCAGTTGTGGAACACCTAGCAGGTCCCAAGCCGAGCGCTCTACCACAGAGCTACAACCCACCCGTTTGAAACAAACATAAACAAACAAAACATAGTTTTTGGTAAATATACCGAACTTCAATGAAAACGCATCACCCAATTTTCACTTGTTAATGCTTTCAGATATGTAAGGTTGCTGAAAGATACGCAATAACTCATAACTATTGTTTACAATTTTGACGTTATTTATTTCCTACTAGTATATACCCAGGTATACTAAATCAGTTAAATGTATTTGTTTTTCTTGTGATATTCTTTTAACACTTTAAAATCTGACCGGTGTATTATCAGTGAAGTTCAGTATATATATAATACACATACTAGTACATATATAACATGTTAATAAAGAGGGTTTTTATAGAAGTAAATAAAACTCACTCGAGAAATCGTAAACAATTCTGCAACACTTATTTGAGCCAGCCAGTACGTTAGTGTCGTATGGTGTAAAAGGTTAAGGCCAAACCACGACCTATTGTACCCGTATGGTGGTCGGTCTCCTACAAACTCGTTCATCCCTATCATTCACAATGAGTACACAGTTAACACCTAACCTGCTACATGTATTCGAAACGGGTAGCCTAATGTTCAGCCCATTGAAAACAATTTTCAGAAAATAAATGGAATACTGATGGACCTATAGTCCGTCCCACGGGGAACGCATTTTTCCATGCTGTGGAATTTACTACAAGTTATTTTTTTCTGAGCCGATTGCGTTTTGTTGTTTGTTGTTTGTTTTTTTTGGTTTTTTATTATTATTATTATTATTATTATTATTTTTTTTTTTTTTTTTTTTTTTGTTACTTGTAAAACACTTGTACTTTTCTTCTTACGTTAAACCAAACTGAAATTGTTAACAACAATATTTTTGTAGTAGGATGGGACGGACTATAGGATACGTTTTCTGGAGGGCGGGGTCTAGCTCAGTTAGTACATCGTTCGCCCAACGATCGTAGGATCGAACGGCTTCAGTGGACCAATTCTCTGGTTAGGTTTTTACCCGTCTCAAACAGTGTCCCACGGCTGGCGTATTAAAAGTCCGTGGTATAAGCTTTTCTGTCTGCATTTTAAAACCCTGTGCTGTTAATGGGACAATGTAGCGAGCTTCCTTTAAGACTAGGTGTCACAAATTAACAAATATTTGACATCTGACCAATTAATTCCTGTTCTTCACGGAAAGCCGGGATAACTGAGGTGTGTGCCAGGAACATCGTGCTTGAACCGTAATTGGGTATAAGCGTGCCAAATATTTAATTTTTAGTTTTGTCACTAGTAGATGATAATTCATAGTGACATTCAAGTTTCAATGTTAAATTTCTAATATACTTTTTAGAAAAATTA
The DNA here is from genome assembly GCF_016097555.1 of Gigantopelta aegis. Taxonomy (NCBI): domain Eukaryota; kingdom Metazoa; phylum Mollusca; class Gastropoda; order Neomphalida; family Peltospiridae; genus Gigantopelta; species Gigantopelta aegis. Next base: position 77,888,025 of record NC_054708.1, on the reverse strand, counting down.
ATAAAAATATTTTTAATTCCAGTCTTCCAAAATATCTATTTGTTCTTGAGACTTTCCAAGAAAACCATAGTATCGATTTTCAGAAACATCCAATCAAAACTCTAAGACTTTTCAATTTTTTTTTTTTTTTTTTTTTTTACCGGCCTCGGTAGCGTCGTGGCAGGCCATCGGTCTACAGGCTGGTAGGTACTGGGTTCGGATCCCAGTCGAGGCATGGAAATTTTAATCCAGATACCAACTCCAAACCCTGAGTGAGTGCTCCGCAAGGCTCAATGGGTAGGTGTAAACCACTTGCACCGACCAGTGATCCATAACTGGTTCAACAAAGGCCATTGTTTGTGCTATCCTGCCTGTGGGAAGCGCAAATAAAAGATCCCTTGCTGCCAATCGGAAGAGTAGCCCATGTAGTGGCGACAGCGGGTTTCCTCTCAAAATCTGTATGGTCCTTAACCATATGTCTGACGCCATATAACCGTAAAAAAAATGTTTTGAGTGCGTCGTTAAATAAAACACTTCTTTCTTTCTTTCTATTCAACTTTTAAAAATTTATTACAAATTTTAAAATTCAAGATGTCCGAAATATGTCTCAATTAGTTTGTGGAGACTGCCCCTAGAGGATCATTGTATCGAATTAAAACTCTAGACGATAGACTTGAAAGGAAAAACTGACGAACGAACGCCCCCCCCCCCCCCCCCCACCACCACCACACACACACACCTTCGATTCTTGTCGGCCCATGTTTTATTTGTAAAAAACGAAATATGCCCCAACAAGTTGTACGCAAGCCACGAGTCTACTCTTGTTCTTTTATTTAGTTTAGTTTTTCTTCCGTTTTCTATTCTATTCTCTGCTTTGTTTTGTTTTGTTTTTGTTTTGGGTTTTTTTTTTTTTTTTGGGGGGGGGGGTTTCGGTGTGTGTGTGTGTGTGTGTGTGTGTGTGTGTGTAAGGGTTGGGTGGGTCTTGTTTGTTTTTTGTCTCACCCAATTATTCGATCCATGTAAAACTGTTATGTAAAATTCCACACACGAAGTAGGGTAGAAACGCACCGACAACCAGGTGCAAGTCATATAATATAAAGTTAAAGTTTGTGTTGTTTAACGAGATCAGTAGAGCACATTGATTTATTAACCATGTCAAACATTTGGTAATTTTGACAAAATATAGTCCGAAAATATATTCATTGTATTGCTTAGGCGAGTTGACCAATTTGTTTGTTCAGAGTGAGTGTGAGCCAGTCTGGATTTGTTTATAGTGAGTGTGAGCCAGTCTGGAGTTCTTCACAGTGAGTGTGAGCCAGTCTGGATTTGTTCACAGTGAGTGTGAGCCAGTCTGGATTTGTTCACAGTGAGTGTGAGCCAGTCTGGATTTGTTCACAGTGAGTGTGAGCCAGTCTGGAGTTCTTCACAGTGAGTGCGAGCCAGTCTGGATTTGTTCACAGTAAGTGTGAGCCAGTCTGGAGTAGTCCGCAGTGAGTGTGAGCCAGTCTGGAGTGGACCGAAATGAGTGTGAGCCAGTCTGGAGTGGACCACAGTGAGTGTGAGCCAGTCTGGAGTGGACCGATGTGAGTGTGAGCCAGTCTGGAGTGGACCGCAATGAGTGTGAGCCAGTCTGGATTTGTTCATGAGTGTGAGCCAGTCTGGATTTGTTCACAGTGAGTGTGAGCCAGTCTGGAGTTGTTCATGAGAGTGAGCCAGTCTGGATTTGTTCATGAGTGTGAGCCAGTCTGGATTTGTTCACAGTGAGTGTGAGCCAGTCTGGAGTTGTTCATGAGAGTGAGCCAGTCTGGATTTGTTCGAGAGTGTGAGCCAGTCTGGATTTGTTCACAGTGAGTGTGAGCCAGTCTGGAGTTGTTCATGAGTGTGAACCAGTCTGGAGTTGTCCATAGTGAGTGTGAGACAGTCTCGAGTGGTTCACAGTGAGTGTGAGCCAGTCTGGAGTGGACCGCAGTGAGTGTGAGCCAGTCTGGAGTGGTTCACAGTGAGTGTGAGCCAGTCTGGATTTGTCCACAGTGAGTGTAAGCCAGTCTGGAGTAGTTCACAGTGGGTGTGAGCCAGTCTGGAGTTGTTCACAGTGAGTGTGAGCCAGTCTGGAGTTGTCCGCAGTGAGTGTGAGCCAGTCTGGATTTGTTCACAGTGAATGTGAGCCAGTCTGGAGTTGCCCGCAGTGAGTGTGAGCCAGTCTGGAGTGGACCGCAGTGAGTGTGAGCCAGTCTGGAGTGGTTCACAGTGAGTGTGAGCCAGTCTGGAGTGGACCGCAGTGAGTGTGAGCCATTCTGAAGTGATTCACAGTGAGTGTGAGCCAGTCTGAAGTGGTTCACAGTGAATGTGAGCCAGTCTGGAGTTGCCCGCAGTGAGTGTGAGCCAGTCTGGAGTGGACCGCAGTGAGTGTGAGCCAGTCTGGAGTGGTTCACAGTGAGTGTGAGCCAGTCTGGATTTGTTCACAGTGAATGTGAGCCAGTCTGGAGTGGCCCGCAGTGAGTGTGAGCCAGTCTGGAGTGGACCGCAGTGAGTGTGAGCCAGTCTGGAGTGGTTCACAGTGAGTGTGAGCCAGTCTGGAGTGGTTCACAGTGAGTGTGAGCCAGTCTGGAGTTGTTCATGAGAGTGAGCCAGTCTGGATTTGTTCGAGAGTGTGAGCCAGTCTGGATTTGTTCACAGTGAGTGTGAGCCAGTCTGGAGTTGTTCATGAGTGTGAACCAGTCTGGAGTTGTCCATAGTGAGTGTGAGACAGTCTCGAGTGGTTCACAGTGAGTGTGAGCCAGTCTGGAGTGGACCGCAGTGAGTGTGAGCCAGTCTGGAGTGGTTCACAGTGAGTGTGAGCCAGTCTGGATTTGTCCACAGTGAGTGTAAGCCAGTCTGGAGTAGTTCACAGTGAGTGTGAGCCAGTCTGGAGTTGTTCACAGTGAGTGTAAGCCAGTCTGGAGTTGTCCGCAGTGAGTGTGAGCCAGTCTGGATTTGTTCACAGTGAATGTGAGTCAGTCTGGAGTTGCCCGCAGTGAGTGTGAGCCAGTCTGGAGTGGACCGCAGTGAGTGTGAGCCAGTCTGGAGTGGTTCACAGTGAGTGTGAGCCAGTCTGGAGTGGACCGCAGTGAGTGTGAGCCATTCTGAAGTGATTCACAGTGAGTGTGAGCCAGTCTGAAGTGGTTCACAGTGAATGTGAGCCAGTCTGGAGTTGCCCGCAGTGAGTGTGAGCCAGTCTGGAGTGGACCGCAGTGAGTGTGAGCCAGTCTGGAGTGGTTCACAGTGAGTGTGAGCCAGTCTGGATTTGTTCACAGTGAATGTGAGCCAGTCTGGAGTGGCCCGCAGTGAGTGTGAGCCAGTCTGGAGTGGACCGCAGTGAGTGTGAGCCAGTCTGGAGTGGTTCACAGTGAGTGTGAGCCAGTCTGGAGTGGTTCACAGTGAGTGTGAGCCAGTCTGGAGTGGACCGCAGTGAGTGTGAGCCAGTCTGGAGTGGACCGCATTGAGTGTGAGCCAGTCTGGAGTTGTTCGCAGTGAGTGTGAGCCAGTCTGGATTTGTGCATGAGTGTGAGCCAGTCTGGAATTGTCCATAGTGAGTGTGAGCCAGTCTGTATCTGTTCATGAGAGTGAGCCAGTCTGGATTTGTTCATGAGTGTGAGCCAGTTTGGATTTGTTCACAGTGAGTGTGAGCCAGTCTGGAGTTGTTCATGAGTGTGAACCAGTCTGGAGTTGTCCATAGTGAGTGTGAGCCAGTCTGGATTTGTTCATCAGTGTGAGCCAGTCTGGATTTGTTCACAGTGAGTGTGAGCCAGTCTGGAGTGGACCGCAGTGAGTGTGAGCCAGTCTGGAGTGGACCACAATGAGTGTGAGCCAGTCTGGAGTTGTCCGCAGTGAGTGTGAGCCAGTCTGGAGTTGTCCGCAGTGAGTGTGAGCCAGTCTGGAGTTGTCCGCAGTGAATGTGAGCCAGTCTGGATTTATTCACAGTGAGTGTGAGCCAGTCTGGAGTTATCCACAGTGAGTGTGAGTCAGTCTGGATTTGTTCACAGTGAGTGTGAGCCAGTCTGGATTTGTTCACAGTGAGTGTGAGTCAGTCTGGGGTTGTCCACAGTGAATGTGAGCCAGTCTGGGGTTGTCTGCAGTGAGTGTGAGCCAGTCTGGATTTGTTCACAGTGAGTGTGAGCCAGTCTGGGGTTGTCCGCAGTGAGTGTGAGCCAGTCTGGATTTGTTCACAGTGAGTGTGAGCCAGTCTGGATTTGTTCACAGTGAGTGTGAGCCAGTCTGGGGTTGTCCGCAGTGAGTGTGAGCCAGTCTGGATTTGTTCACAGTGAGTGTGAGCCAGTCTGGATTTGTTCGCAGTGAGTGTGAGCCAGTCTGGGGTTGTCCGCAGTGAATGTGAGCCAGTCTGGACTTGTCCACAGTGAGTGTGAGCCAGTCTGGATTTATTCACAGTGAGTGTGAGCCAGTCTGGATTTGTTCACAGTGAGTGTGAGCCAGTCTGGATTTGTTCACAGTGAGTGTGAGTCAGTCTGGGATTGTCCGCAGTGAGTGTGAGCCAGTCTGGGATTGTCCGCAGTGAGTGTGAGCCAGTCTGGAGTGGTCCGCAGTGAGTGTGAGCCAGTCTGGAGTTGTCCGCAGTGAATGTGAGCCAGTCTGGAGTTTTCCGCAGTGAATGTGAGCCAGTCTGGAGTTGCCCGCAGTGAGTGTGAGCCAGTCTGGAGTGGACCGCAGTGAGTGCGAGCCAGTCTGGATTTGTTCACAGTGAGTGTGAGCCAGTCTGGATTTGTTCGCAGTGAGTGTGAGCCAGTCTGGGGTTGTCCGCAGTAAATGTGAGCCAGTCTGGAGTTGTCCACAGTGAGTGTGAGCCAGTCTGGAGTGGACCGCAGTGAGTGTGAGCCAGTCTGGAGTGGACAGCAGTGAGTGTGAGCCAGTCTGGAGTGGTTCACAGTGAGTGTGAGCCAGTCTGGAGTGGTTCACAGTGAGTGTGAGCCAGTCTGGAGTGGACCGCAGTGAGTGTGAGCCAGTCTGGAGTGGACCGCATTGAGTGTGAGCCAGTCTGGAGTTGTTCGCAGTGAGTGTGAGCCAGTCTGGATTTGTGCATGAGTGTGAGCCAGTCTGGAATTGTCCATAGTGAGTGTGAGCCAGTCTGAATTTGTTCATGAGAGTGAGCCAGTCTGGATTTGTTCATGAGTGTGAGCCAGTCTGGATTTGTTCACAGTGAGTGTGAGCCAGTCTGGAGTTGTTCATGAGTGTGAACCAGTCTGGAGTTGTCCATAGTGAGTGTGAGCCAGTCTGGATTTGTTCATCAGTGTGAGCCAGTCTGGATTTGTTCACAGTGAGTGTGAGCCAGTCTGGAGTGGACCGCAGTGAGTGTGAGCCAGTCTGGAGTGGACCGCAATGAGTGTGAGCCAGTCTGGAGTGGACCACAATGAGTGTGAGCCAGTCTGGAGTTGTCCGCAGTGAGTGTGAGCCAGTCTGGAGTTGTCCGCAGTGAATGTGAGCCAGTCTGGATTTATTCACAGTGAGTGTGAGCCAGTCTGGAGTTATCCACAGTGAGTGTGAGTCAGTCTGGATTTGTTCACAGTGAGTGTGAGCCAGTCTGGATTTGTTCACAGTGAGTGTGAGTCAGTCTGGGGTTGTCCACAGTGAATGTGAGCCAGTCTGGGGTTGTCTGCAGTGAGTGTGAGCCAGTCTGGATTTGTTCACAGTGAGTGTGAGCCAGTCTGGGGTTGTCCGCAGTGAGTGTGAGCCAGTCTGGATTTGTTCACAGTGAGTGTGAGCCAGTCTGGATTTGTTCGCAGTGAGTGTGAGCCAGTCTGGGGTTGTCCGCAGTGAATGTGAGCCAGTCTGGAGTTGTCCACAGTGAGTGTGAGCCAGTCTGGATTTGTTCACAGTGAGTGTGAGCCAGTCTGGATTTGTTCACAGTGAGTGTGAGCCAGTCTGGATTTGTTCACAGTGAGTGTGAGTCAGTCTGGGATTGTCCGCAGTGAGTGTGAGCCAGTCTGGAATTGTCCGCAGTGAGTGTGAGCCAGTCTGGAGTGGTCCGCAGTGAGTGTGAGCCAGTCTGGAGTTGTCCGCAGTGAATGTGAGCCAGTCTGGAGTTGTTCGCAGTGAATGTGAGCCAGTCTGGAGTTGCCCGCAGTGAGTGTGAGCCAGTCTGGAGTGGACCGCAGTGAGTGCGAGCCAGTCTGGATTTGTTCACAGTGAGTGTGAGCCAGTCTGGATTTGTTCGCAGTGAGTGTGAGCCAGTCTGGGGTTGTCCGCAGTGAATGTGAGCCAGTCTGGAGTTGTCCACAGTGAGTGTGAGCCAGTCTGGAGTGGTCCGCAGTGAGTGTGAGCCAGTCTGGAGTGGACCGCAGTGAGTGTGAGCCAGTCTGGGTTTGTTCACAGTGAGTGTGAGCCAGTCTGGAGTTGTCCACAGTGAATGTGAGCCAGTCTGGAGTTGCCCGCAGTGAGTGTGAGCCAGTCTGGAGTGGACCGCAGTGAGTGCGAGCCAGTCTGGGTTTGTTCACAGTGAGTGTGAGCCAGTCTGGATTTGTTCACAGTGAGTGTGAGCCAGTCTGGAGTGGACCGCAGTGAGTGTGAGCCAGTCTGGGTTTGTTCACAGTGAGTGTGTGCCAGTCTGGAGTTGTCCACAGTGAATGTGAGCCAGTCTGGAGTTGCCCGCAGTGAGTGTGAGCCAGTCTGGAGTGGACCGCAGTGAGTGCGAGCCAGTCTGGGTTTGTTCACAGTGAGTGTGAGCCAGTCTGGATTTGTTCACAGTGAGTGTGAGCCAGTCTGGGTTAGGGCCTCCACGATTCCAAAATATTGGACCCGAGTACTCGAGGGTCATACCCGACCCGGACCCGAGTACCCGACTCTTACACTAGATGATGCTGATATTAAGGAATAAACTAAAATAGCATTATGCATCTTAATTCCAGCTCTGAATATTGATGCATTTAAAAGCCGGTGGATACGTGCAGTTTTGTGACGGACGAACGGCCAATGTAAAAAGAGAAAAACTAGCCTTTGATGATATAATTATTATGTAACTTATATCGTTGACAAGTTGAGTTCTGTCGACAACAGCGAGCTTGAGTCTCGTCAATACGACGTTTATTTTAAATTTACTTTTAATTTTGTAAATCTGTATAAAGGCCTAGTGAGTTTTTGACAGCATTTGCCAAGGACATATAAAGAAATAAAGATGAATGTATATATAGCAAGCCAGATATCAGCGTATGCGTACTGAAGTATTGTCAGGTCCCTTGCTGCTGGTGGTGTCATGTGCCGACTACCATATTTCAGAACATATTCTACAGCATTCGCCGCCCTCTGTACTGGAGTTTCCCGTCTGTCACGAAACATCATTGATAGCTTTTTCATATTTTCATGAAATGTCTCGTTACGTATACAATCATGAATGGCGCTCGATATGTTCTCTGTAGACGCCGTGTTGAAATCCAGATGTATGCCGATACCCATTTGAGTGACCCTTCTAGAATTTATTGGTTGGTCGACAGCTCTGGGCGGGCATAGTATGGGAACTCCGTGATAAATACTTTCAAAGAGACCATTCTTCCCACAGTGGGAAATAAATAATTTAGTTTTGGGATGTCCAAGAATATCATTTTGTGGCAGCCATTTTGAAAATTTTATATTTCCGTCGTCGTGATCGGAGTCCGATTTCAGCAACACGTTGAAGCCAGACTGACGTAACGCCGCCAGCATGTTTTCAACCATAGTCTTAGGAGCAAACTGAATCGGAACTACTGAGCCAAAGGACACGAAAATAATACCTTCTGGTGAACGGGCCATGAAGTCTTCAAGCTTCTTATTAAGTTTCTTGGCCGGTTTAACTGTGAGACCGCCAACGTGAACACAATTAGGAAACACTGCCTTAGGGTAATCGAAAATGTAGTCAGAGTTTTCTAAATACAACACCGCCTGCTTTGCCAACTGGTTTACATCGATGTTGGAGAATACAGGATCAATCCCTGACATGTCAGGTGTGACAGTATAGCACATGAGGAAAGGAGAAACAATACTCAGGGCAAAATCGGCAAATCGTTCAAACATGTTCATGTCGCTTCCAAATGATCCCAAGAAGAAGGGCAGAGTGGTCGACTGCAATGGAGAGCCACTGTGTCTTTCTGTAATGTACGCGCTCGAGGCGACGGTGGATATGTTCAGATAGTGAGGAAGACAAAACAGACACTGGGTGAAGGGAAAGGCAGTCACAATGGCCACGTCAAATCTCTCCTTCACCAAGTATCCCAACTGTTCTCTGTCGGAGAAAAGTCCCCAACACATCGCTTTCATCATGCCTCTCATATTTGAGAATTCATCGAAAACATGCCTGCCTGACTTCCAATCCCCGCTCTGAATGCTGTTCATATTGTTTTCAAACATCATCTTGTATTTGTCAGGCATCTTGTAACTGATAACACTGACATGCGACTGATTTGATATTTTCAAGTCAATTGACGAAGGAAGGTAAAGCTATACTTGGTGACCTCTCCTGGCCAACTCTTCTCCTGTGTGGAGCAATTCAAAGGCATGACTCTTCGCCATCGTAGGCAAGAGTAGAATCTTGTCAGCCTCAAGAACTGTGGAACAAGTTGTAGAACTGCAACGACGAAAGCATAAGGCACGAAGGTCTTCATCTTTTAGAAAACTGAAAAACAAAATCTCATAGAAACGTTTGTAATCTAATATGGCCAAAAAGAGGAGGGATATTTATATAATGGCACTGCAGAATATTTTAAACTACAGGTATTTGATGTATTTCGTATATATATACGGCGAATTGGTTGTTCATGGCGAGATAATGCACTGTATATGAGAGAGAGAGAGAGAGAGAGAGAGAGAGAGAGAGAGAGAGAGAGAGAGAGAGAGAGAGAGAGAGAGAGAGAGAGCCCACACATATGTTATCCCTACAGTCGTCGTCAACACGCTGAGATTTAAACTTATACAATTGACAATTTCTGACCGTTGTCTTTCTTGACTCACGTCCTCTGTCTGTCCGGTCCATATTAGTCTAGTCCAGTCCAGCTTGGGTGACCTTAACAGGAGCTGATCCTCCAGCTGGCATAGCTCTCCGAGTCAGTGAGACATGCAAGCTACCTCACCACTTCAAGGAATGGACCATGAGATAGGATTTCTGTCTTTATTATATCATAGTTTGTTTGAAGTCAAATCATTCAATATCGGGAATAAAGTCATTTAAAGCATCAGAGCGGTTCGTTTCACTAAAATGAATAAATTATTTTAAGCACTGCACGTTTTGGTTTTGAGTGAAAGTGCTATTGTTACAAATTAGCAACATATATATGCACTTTACAATAGAGAACACAACCCATATTTTGTGTTTCTTAATATACCAATTGAGGAGCACCCAATAGTCCTTCAGCCGACCCTTCTACCACTGGCCCCTTTATTAGTACAAAGTTTCGTAAATTCGGCCCATAAACTCAAAACGTTAACATCGTGTCAAGTGAAGACCCTAGTTTTTAAACGCCGAGGCATAGAGTTCACTAATAGAACCGTTATAAGTGAAATCATACTTTATTTAGATTTTATTGTTTAGATTATTAATTTCCGTACATCCGAAGTGTTTCTGGTTATCCTGGTGTTTTTAAAGGGACACACCCTAGTTACGTTTATTTGTTAACCATTACGGCGTTGTTTTTCGCTATTAAACCCCATTTTCCACAAATAAAATTGCACTTTACTTACATTTTATTATTTAGAATACACATTTCCATTCACCTGAAGTGCTATTTGGTAATCCTGATGTTTGTAAAACCACGAAATGCATTTTTTGCATTTTTTCACAAGACGTGTTGTCGAGAAAAAACCGTTAAGCAAGCGAGGTCCAATCTATTTTTAGAGGGGATATTTCCATTTCAATGTCACAGACGTTGGTATATCACGTGACCGTTAACATTTTGGTTCGGTTTGTTTTCTAGTGCACGGTTCGCGCAATCAACATCCGATTTGTTGTTGTTCATTTGTGAGATTTTTCTTCACAGTTCGTGAACATTTTCAGTAACAATAAAGTTCAGACAAGTAAGTGTCTCAATACAAAACGTTACAAACCCTTAAAATCAATAATTTTGCTAAGTTTAAGATATCTGGAGAGGGGATACAACCAGGACAGAACAGTTGGAACATGTCCAGGAGAGGTGAAACGAACGCACCCCAAGTCTGTGAAATTTGTCGTGACGTAGGCATTGTTGTGCTTCGAGCGACATCTACCAGTGACATCAGAATACTAACTTTCAAAATTATTTCAAGCAATTGGGACATGGGGATTCCCATGGTATTTATCGATATAAAACCTGCTTTTTCACTCCATTTGATAAAAACGTGACCTAAGTGTGTTACAGGTTTGTAGATTAACCAAATTATAATTTATTTTCGCTGGATGAAACTAGGGTGTGCGACTTTAATATCATAAAATTTCATATATTTTTTAAAACACACGTGCGTCTGAGAAGTAACGGTTATGAAGTCGAGATTTAGTCTATTTTAAAGGGTATTTCACCGTTTCAACGTCACAGCCTCTTGTTTCACTATATTGTAACTTTATCCAAATGTGTTACAGGTTTGTAGATTAACTAAACCTAGTGTCCATCTTTACGGGTTGAAACTGACTTTGCTACTTGAAAGGTAAACGCTGACGCCGTAGCAGCTTCAGTGCTGCTGTTGCTAGTATATATATATATATATATATATAAACCATGTTAGTAATGAGAGTTGTTAAATAACAACTTACTCAAGAATTTGTAAACAGTATTGCTGCAAAGCGTTCAGTGAACTATTTGGTAGTACTGCCTTTGTGTTCAGCTCTGAATGTTGTTGGGTTACCCGAATTATACTACATGTATTTTGTATTACTACCTTTGTGTTGAGGTGAAATATCTGGAAAAAATTATAGAAACTTAAAGAAAATTCTCTTCTTAACTGTTTAAGGAATTTTAGACTATTAACTATTCAATTGCCCCCCCCCCCCCCCCCCAAAAAAAAAAAAAAAAAAAAAAAAAATTAATAATAATAATAATCCTAGCCACGACCCTGGGATCAGTCATACATCAGGCGTGCGCTTTACCACTAGGCTGTCCCGCCTCTCAGTCATATCGTATGCATTGTTTCGATTACACACCATTTGCTTCCTGTACCCCAAACATGTAATGGTTCAGTCTGCTCAGCATTACAGAAAATGATATACTATAGTCCTTGCCTCAGGGAACACCTTTTTTTCATAATATGGAATTTATTTCTGTTTCTAATTTTTTTTAAAAGAAGTTTTTGTTTTTGTTATTTCCAAAACACTGTTACTTTTCTTCTTACAACAAACCAAACTGAAATTATTTACAAAACAACCCAAACATTTTTGTAGGAGGATGGCATAAGAATACGAGACAGTGCTGGAGCAAAACGTCAAATTCGGGTAAACATTATAGAGATATTCGGACAAAACATGCTAACGTGAGACCTTTTTACCATGTATTTCCATCAAAATTAGTTGTAATCCATATGAAAATGCGTAGTGATTCGTTTGCAACTATAAATAGCAGTTTGGTAGTAATGCTAATATGAATAACTGATCATTGTTATTCAGATTCGGGCATTTTCGTATAATTCGGACAAACGCCAGCCTGCCCCCCCCCCCCCCCCCCCCCCTACAAAAATAGGAACCCATACGCCTATGGAGGATGGGACGGACTATACTATAGTCAATAGTTGTATAGTAGCAGTCACGTCGGAATCAGAGCACGAAGCTGATCATGGGCGGATCCAGAATTGTGTTATAGGGTGTGTCTTCAAATGGCATTTCTCTAGGTGGGTCCTGCGTTCTCCCCCTCCCCAACCAGAAAATTTCGAAATCTCAAAGGCGCGTTTTCAAGCGCATTGTATCATTTTTAAAATGTATTTTTCTTGGAAGTATGACTCTCCCCCCCCCCCCCCCCCACACACACTTAGAAACTTTGCTGGTCATAGTGTAGACCCCCCCCCCCCCCCCTGCACGTGCGCCTGCTGGCCTTTGTAAATATAATATGTAACGTGTGCAGTGCGGTATGAACATGAATCCAGCTTTTTACAGTGCTTTGCTTCATCTAAGAATGTTTCGTTTTGTTATTTCAAGCTATTGGCTAAATATCTGCTATTGTATTTGTAGTCCGAACAGGACGTAGAAAGAAAGTTTGGTTCTTTCTACGTCCGAGAATTGTTACATTACCCTATATACAGCTGGTATTAAAAACTTATGGCAGCATGTTTCAACTGTTTCTCAATCGAAATAGTGCAACAAATGGACACACAAACCAAAAATACATAACCTATCGTACTCACTAATTTCCGACTGAAGTATTTGCGTCATTATTAACAAAATAAATCTTCCAAAGACAACTTTCAAAATTTCCCCGCCATTTTAAATTTGCTAAATAGAGAGAAGCAACTCGCCCTGCACATTAAGAAAAGTATTGACTTAATGTGCGCCCTGCACTATTGTATTTACTTTCTTTTTTCTTCAAGTATGGCTGCTATACATACCGTCATCGGAGTTGGGGCGCTCATCTTCCTCGGCGTCGACTTTACAGAAGGTATATCCAAACTAATACGTTTGAATAGTTGAAGACACTAGTTTTAGTTTACAAAGTCAGGGGCGTAGCGTATCTGGAGGGAGGGGGATTTGAATACGAATTTAGCGGACCCATTTTGTTTATATTTTCCATGGACACCTGTATGGATAGCCTAATATTAAATTGTAGACATTATTTTAGTCTTAGTGGGGAGGTTCGTTCAAACCCCTGAAACTCCTCCCCCAGTCTACGCCCCTGCCAGTAATGCAGATAACCATCGTATAAACCATTATTTGTTGATTTGAGCGCATCCGTCGTAAGTCGGGAGTTGGCGAAATTACAACGCAACCGAAGAGTTGGTCAACTTCGTCGTGACAGTTAACAGTCTGATCCTAACATTACAAAATCGAGGGCTGACACACGAACTGGTCGAGTCCACTATTTGAAGAATCAGACTTGTCTACTATTATCTTTTGTTGTTGTTGTTGTTGTTGTTGTTGATGTTGTTGATGATGATGATGATGGTGATGATGTTGGTGTCAGCCCTCGATAGTTTCACGTTTACGTCAATAGTCAGTGATGTTTGTTCATAACGGCCATTTAAATTATACATTACAAACGTCTGCAGTTTAAATCTTTACAAATGAAGACTGCTACATTTGGAGGAAATAAAACTATATTATTTCAATTCATCACCCACATAGTTCAAGCTAACTGGACAAATATTGCCAGTATCACGCACGTGAAACGACGTCATAACTTAATGCGGCTTCCCCAGTCTTATATCTATGTAAACGTTCACCAAAACGACGTCATTTTGGAAATAACGTCGTTTCGTCGTCTCTTTAAGGATTGTCTGTTATCTCTTTTACGTTCATCGGGGGATAAACAATATATATGTCAATATACATAGATTGATAGATAGATTGATATATGTATGTATGTATGTATGTATGTGTGTATGTAGCAGGGCTCACGCGACCGGACGAAGTGAGCCCAAACTTCGCCCTAACCAGCCTGACTTCGCCGTGCTAGTCACCGTAGGGCGAAGTTTGTGTCGCCTTTTTGAAAATAGCAATCACTTGCAATGTACACAATCACGGATGAATGATGCAGAACCTGAGGAACACCTAATCATAGATAATAATTAAGTGTGAATGGCCTGCGAATTTGAAGAGATACTGGCGCCACAAAATCATGCGACAGGCTCATAGAAAGAGGGTCTAGCTCAGACAACACCGGTGTCTGGCATTAATAGTTGGAGTAATTATTTAGTTTTACGTAGACTTTGTCATAATGAATAAATTCAACATACAAAACAGATGTCAAAATAAAATTATTTAAACTTTTTTTATTTATTGTAAACAACAGTGACAAGGTGCCGCAGATAAGCAATGTTCACACCTTCACGGATACTAGTACCCATTCAGTCTGACAACTCCACAGTGTATTAATTAAGAAACTGTGACGATAGAACGCATTTAATTGCCTCTGGGTAATCCCAGCTTGACCGTGGTAGATTAATCTACTAGGACAATACTCTGCAGGCTTACTCCCATTTGGTCGAATTCCCAATTGGTCGAACTTCAAAAACAACAATAGATATGGTTCAATGGTCTTACTGACATGCATGTTGTTACCTCAGTCATTATAATGAACTGTTCCAGATTATTTGGAAACCGATTATTATTGTATAGATGGTATGGATGTCGCTTAACGCATAAAGTATGCAAATATCAAAATAATCCATGTATTGAATGTAGTGAATGTCTGTATATAATTTAAAAAGAAGGTATCCATCTAAAAATGTTTATTTCACAAAAAGCAAAACATTTTTCAACATTTTAAAATATTCATTCTTTCGAGTACAAATACAAGTACAAATGTCCACTGAAGCAGGAGTTTCTTTCAGAATGTTACACTCACAATGTCACAATCACTGCAGCTTCATGAGGTGACCAATGCTTCCAGGTACCATAGGGGTGTCTTGGTTCTGTCAGTGAGATGTTGCTTGAGGCGACGGACTCTGTTGTCGATATCCCGGTAGACTCTCTCTCTCTATTCACAAGAGGCCATGGAGAACTTTGAAAAACTGGAGAAAATATGTTTATGTACGGCAGCCCGTTTATGTACATTGGTAAATAAACCATTGTCCGTCTATAATCAAAACTTGTATAAACATGAAGAGACCATGTTCATTACATACACAGGTAATCCGGTAGTGGTTATATAACAGACGAGTACTTATTTTTCGACCAAATGGCATTTCGACTAATTGGGAATTCGACCAAGATATTAAGATAACTTTCTTTTTTTTTGGATTAAAAATTCAAGTCTCCCTGTTGTTAAAAACTTCGCCCTCTCTAAAGATTGTTAGAAAAGTGATTTCGCTCTATGATTTTGACCTCGCGTGAGGCCTGTGTATGTATGTAGGAAAGTTGTTTTTTATATTAAGATAATGAGAATGATAGGCAGAGGGTGATAGATGAGAAAGATGAGATGGAAGAATGTGTGAGCCAGCTTTGACGGGATTTGAACCACTGTATATATATATGGATAAATTGATAGATAGATAGATAGATAGATAGATAGATAGATAGATAGATATGTATGTGTGTGTATGTAGCTATATATATATATATATATATATATATATATATATATATAAGATATATAAGCTGTATGGATACATTTCGGTCTTTGTTTGCAATTTGTAATTTGTATATGTTACAGATTTTGCGACTACGACTATTGATTGTAAGGATGCCGGGCTGCCCGGAGAAAGCACACCACTAACCTGCAAGATAACAGGCACTGTGAAATCTGGAGTCAGGTGGTTACGACCAGATAATGGGTCACAGTTACTGGTTGTGTTTTGTAACAAGGGTAATGATGATTGTAACCCATTACTGCCTGGCTACAGTGTTCTTATTGACTCATCTACGGGGCACCACACGCTCACCATAGGTTCGTTCAACAAGTCTACTGATGCTGGGATATGGACATGTCAGGACGGACCAGTGGGAGTTGGACAAATTTCATGTGAAAAGAAAGTCGCAAGTAAGTTAGGTTTACCTTTCAGTGTTGTATCTCATATATATATGTTGTGTTGTATATATATATATATATATATATATATATATATATATATATATATATATATATATATATATATATATATATATATATATGTATGTATGTATGTATGTATGTATATATGTATATGTATGTACATTGTATATATATACAGTTATATACTAGAAATATTAAAATTAACTTTGATTTATAATTGCACCCGTCAGTGTTCATCTTAATGTATGTTAAAGCAATCCAGTTGTAAAGAAAATATATAGATTATTGCATGCCATACGGTATTTATGAACCGAGTTTCATTCATTTCGTATGGTATTCCCGTAAATGTTATAATTGATTTGCCGCGATCGTCGCAAGCTTGCAGCCTCGGTGGCGTCGTGGTTAAGCCATCGGACTACAGGCTGGTAGGTACAGGGTTCGCAGCCCGGTACCGGCTCCAACCCAGAGCGAGTTCTTAAGGGCTCAATGGGTAGGTGTATGGCCACTACACCCTCTCCTCTCTCACTAACCACTAACCAACTAACAACTAACCCACTGTCCTGGACAGACAGCCCAGATAGCTGATGTGTGTGCCCAGGACAGCGTGCTTGAACCTTAATTGGATATAAGCACGAAAATAAGTTGAAATGAATGCAGCTTGTACCTGCTACAGTAACTATAGCGACGTCACAAGTGTGCTATAACTGTTTTCAATGTATTATTATAGCCCATGTCATAAAGATAGAGTGAAAATACGACATTTATGTAACTGTTTATTGTAGACCATATGGGTAATAAATAGAGGGTAATAAACGAGTTGCCAGTTATTATCAAATTTATATCCCAAGTAAAATAATTTTCAGTTGTCACGAGCTTTAGCAAATAAAATATTTTTACATTTTTTATAACTTTATAAAAAGGGCACTGACAACATAATATAACCTCTTTTTTTTTCGAAAAATATAGTACATGTATTTCAGATTGGAATTGAAATTGTTTAGTTGAGAACTGAAATGTTTAAAAATCAAACAAATTAACCACAACTAGAACCACAAATGTGTTTTGAAAAAAGTGGGTTTTTTTTACTAACAATTGAAAACTAAAGCAATGGGCAGCACATGGAAAACGTCGTGCTTTTGTCCGGAATTCAGACTCACTGAGCCATAGACATTTGGATACAAATACTACATTTAAACTATTACAATCTTTAATAACAACGTCTTCCCTGTGTGTGTGTGTGTGTGTGTGTGTGTGTGTGTGTGTGTGTGTGTGTGTGTGGGTGGGTGTGCGTGAGATATATATATATATCCACGGCCACACAGTGGCGCTGCTGACTGTTCGTAATGAGTCATGGTATCTATGTGGCAAGTTTCGTGAGTTATTTTTGGTGTGCATGTTACCAATGATTGCTTGATGGCATGCAAATACAAATCCTTCCCACCAAAATACTGCTCACCCCTAACCCATCCTACCCACCCCCACCCCGCCACCCCCCGAATATGTGCCTGCATGCATCTAAGCTATTCATAATTATATTTAGAATTGATGCTACATTAACACTGGGTGAGAACTATGTAGGCCTATTTGATACAGATACTTGTAAGTTATTAAGAATGTCCTACATGGAAAGGGGGAGGCATTTTTAGATCCTTCCTGGCCATCAGGTGGCACTGCTGAGTTCCTCAAGGTATATATGTGCCAAGTTTCATGCTTTTAACCAAAGGTGCACAATTTAGTAAAATATTGGGTGTTAGCTGCCCCAGTACATAATAGATGTTATTCGATCTTCTGTCCTGGCACATTTACCTGTACGCAAGTATGGTAAAAGAGCTCTCAGCTTTTAAAGGGACCACTAAGCTTTTGTTATTAAATGGGCAATACATCCATATTTTTATAATTTTCTTCACTGTACCCACACGTCTGTATCCTGTATATTATATGACCTGTAACTAAGCATTTTTTGTTGTTTCACAATAAATATGTACAGCCTATTTTATACAAATTTTTCAAATGCCGTTGAAAGGCAACAGCTATTTGATACGTTAAACTCCATTTTCCACTTTTCTATTCTAACTAGCAATTTACAATTTATATTTATCGGTTGTTGTTGCTGTTGGGTTTGTTTTTGGGGTTTTTGGGGGGTGGGGTGGTTGGGTTTTTTTCTGATGTTATGTAATTCTTATCTCTGTTTGTTGACACCAAATGCCTAATTTTCTAAACTCTCGTAAGTGCAATGCAAAAAGACTTGCAAAGAGGATGCTTTGTTGTCTAGCAGAGCCTAGGAGAGCTTTGTGAATTAGGTCCCAGATTGTTTGGTATTGGGCAATAAATTGAATGAACTGAAATGTCGGTCTGTGAGTTCTGTTCTGGCTTTCAGAACCTGGAAGTGCCGCGACCATATCCTACAAGATGTCCGCCACCATAGCAGCAATAATGACCACAGTCTCGATGGCTGTTACCGTATTCACAGCTTCTATTACAAGAGGTAGGTTAAAGCAACTAAAAACGTGTTTTTTCGGTTGTTTTAATTCCTTTCAAGCATTATAATTATGGCAAGTATATATAAAGTCATGAAGTTTCTGCAAATTACACAAGTTCAAAGTACGGATAAAGCAAAGTTTGTCTTAGTAAAAAAATTAAATAAACATTTGCTGCAGCAAAAGATTCATACTTTAATCTTCGCCAATCTTCGCATCAAGTCGGTGCGCATGCGTAACCGAAGCTGGGTCGCCAATTATGTATACTCGTCAACGTGGTGGATATTACTTGATTAAAGAATAGTGTTGGATCACGTTACATGACGTAATGTTTTTGGATTTTGTTGGTTTAGCGAAAAAAATGTAGAAAATTTTAAAACCCGACTTCGAGTTGGGGTTTATTTTTTCTTCTCGATTATCATACTTATAAGGTAGAGCTTGAGCACGCATATTCCACATCGGAAGTAAATAACCGATGTTGCCAACAAAAATATTTTGTGCGGGACCTAAAATTATCTGACACAGTAACATTACCGGGTAATTTCCAATTGTCAAAATAAAGAACGAACACATCTATGTTGCAAAAAATATTGTAAAAATATGTTTCAAACCGACAAGTTATGATATAAATGATTATTCAGTTGACTATTTACCAGCTTTCTAAACATAGTAGACATCACATAATAATAATAATAATAATAATAATAATAATAATAATAATAATAATATCGAATAAACTTTGGATCGTCTGCATTATTGACTTCATGTCTGTTGTCATCGGAAACAAGTTTAATGGTTCAACACACAAATCAAAACAAATGTTAGTGGTGAACAAAATTAACTGTAACATATATATTTCGTGGGTTTTTTTTTTTCGAATACGACTTTTATGTCGTTGAGTCATATGTTAAAACTATATTTTTGACGAATTGCGAAGCAATAAGTGAAAATATGGTTTTCACAATCACTCAGCGACATAAAAATCGTACTAAAAATCCCACCATGAAATTGTCTATTTATTATATGCATTCTTCCTAATTTTTGACAATACCTTTCGCTTTTTGTTCATATCTTTCTCTTATCCAATCGAAAACACATAACGCCATGATATATTTGTTCCATTGGCACTTTTGAAGAAAATTTACATGACAATGGACAATGAATCCAACTTACTTTTATTTAATTACTAAATTAGTAATTATTTAATACTATTACTGCGAAAACATACCGGACAAAGCGAAACATACAAACCCAAAAGTAACTTCATATCCACTTTTATAGGTACAATTATTTAAATTACATTTTGTTATTTTTCAAATACGATCAGAAGCATTGGTAATCATCAAACTAAAAAACGAGAAAGCGATACTGACCTCAATAATTACTAAATTAGATTGTAATACTTTACAAGGGGGATAATTTAATCATGAACTTGTTCATAACAGTATAAATATGATCTCTATGTTTTCACTATACTAAAATACAGTGTATAGGGATTTATTTTAACCGTACTCGATCTGTACTCTATTTAAAATTAATATTGCAAAACTGAACAATGACATTTGTTGAAATAGACTGTATAACTTTTTGTTAAAACGTTTGTCCCAAATAATGTTTTTATTGCATTCCGTGTTGGACGTTTACGGAGGAATAATTTCCATTCGCATATTTCATATCTTGGTTCATAATCTTTCTGTATTCTTCTTCATCGATATTATTGCAATGTTAAAAAAACAAACATTTTTAACAAAATAAAAATAAAATACCCAAAACTTGAAAAGTATTTAATTTTGTTAACTTTCCATTAGTTTAGTTATGAAAATGTTTATTTACTTTTAGAATTCTTAAGTCACCTACTCTAATTTGCTGTTTACCTAGCCATCCCTACGTCCCGCTCCAAAAATCTAACCATAAGAAACACACTGGATATACAGACATTGATATGTAAGCAAGAAATGTATTTAAACTGTAATTCCTGTCTGTTAAAATGGCTTTAATCGCTGAAAACAAGGGTAGAAAATTCAGTACAATCTCTTCATAACGTCATTAAATAAAATGTTCTTTTTCTTTCTCTTCAGATAGAAAGCGTGGCAACCTGAAAAACAGCAGAATAAGGTAACCACCAAGCTAGCTTCTCGGGTGATGAAAGTGTTCCACAGTAAAACCACAATGTGGTCGTCTTGCGTGATGAAAATAGTCCACAGTAAAACCACAATGTGGTCGTCTTGCGTGATGAAAATAGTCCACAGTAAAACCACAATGTGGTCGTCTTACTTGACGAAAATAGTCCACTGTAAAACCACAATGTGGTCGTCTTGCGTGATGAAAATAGTCCACCGTAAAACCACAATGTGGTCGTCTTGCGTGATGAAAATAGTCCACAGTAAAACCACAATGTGGTCGTCTTGCGTGATGAAAATAATCCACAGTAAAACCACAATCCGGGTTCAGAAGGAACACCACACCCCAGTCTTCTCAATGTTCAACAGTAACTCTACAATCCAGTCTACCCAGTGTTCAACAGTAACTCTACAATCCAGTCTACTCAATGTTCAACAGTAACTCTACAATCCAGTCTTCTCAAAGTTCTACACTAACTCTACAATCCAGTCTTCTCAATGTTCTACACTAACTCTACAATCCAGTCTTCTCAATGTTCAACAGTAACTCTACAATCCAGTCTTCTCAATGTTCTACACTAACTCTACAATCCAGTCTTCTCAATGTTCAACAGTAACTCTACAATCCAGTCTTCTCAATGTTCAACAGTAACTCTACAATCCAGTCTCCTCAATGTTCTACAGTAACTCTACAATCCAGTCTCCTCATTGTTCTACACTAACTCTACAATCCAGTCTCCTCAATGTTCTACACTAACTCTACAATCCAGTCTCCTCAATGTTCAACAGTAACTCTACAATCCAGTCTACTCAATGTTCAACAGTAACTCTACAATCCAGTCTTCTCAATGTTCAACAGTAACTCTACAATCCAGTCTCCTCAATGTTCTACACTAACTCTACAATCCAGTCTCCTCAATGTTCTACACTAACTCTACAATCCAGTCTCCTCAATGTTCTACACTAACTCTACAATCCAGTCTCCTCAATGTTCAACAGTAACTCTACAATCCAGTCTCCTCATTGTTCTACACTAACTCTACAATCCAGTCTCCTCAATGTTCAACAGTAACTCTACAATCCAGTCTTCTCAATGTTCAACAGTAACTTTACAATCCAGTCTTCCCAATGTTCAACACTAACTCTACAATCCAGTCTTCTCAATGTTCTACACTAACTCTACAATCCAGTCTTCCTCAATGTTCAACACTAACTCTACAATCCAGTCTTCTCAATGTTCTACACTAACTCTACAATCCAGTCTCCTCAATGTTCTACACTAACTCTACAATCCAGTCTCCTCAATGTTCAACAGTAACTCTACAATCCAGTCTCCTCATTGTTCTACACTAACTCTACAATCCAGTCTCCTCAATGTTCAACAGTAACTCTACAATCCAGTCTTCTCAAAGTTCTACACTAACTCTACAATCCAGTCTTCTCAAAGTTCTACACTAACTCTACAATCCAGTCTTCTCAAAGTTCTACACTAACTCTACAATCCAGTCTCCTCAATGTTCAACAGTAACTCTACAATCCAGTCTTCTCAATGTTCAACAGTAACTCTACAATCCAGTCTTCTCAATGTTCTACACTAACTCTACAATCCAGTCTACTCAGTGTTCAACAGTAACTCTACAATCCAGTCTACTCAATGTTCAACAGTAACTCTACATTCCAGTCTTCTCAGTGTTCTACACTGACTCTACAATCCAGTCTACTCAATGTTCAACAGTAACTCTACAATCCAGTCTACTCAATGTTCTACACTAACTCTACAATCCAGTCTACTCAATGTTCAACAGTAACTCTACAATCCAGTCTTCTCAATGTTCTACACTAACTCTACAATCCAGTCTTCTCAAAGTTCTACACTAACTCTACAATCCAGTCTTCTCAATGTTCTACACTAACTCTACAATCCAGTCTTCTCAATGTTCTACACTAACTCTACAATCCAGTCTTCTCAAAGTTCTACACTAACTCTACAATCCAGTCTTCTCAAAGTTCTACACTAACTCTACAATCCAGTCTCCTCAATGTTCTACACTAACTCTACAATCCAGTCTCCTCAATGTTCTACACTAACTCTACAATCCAGTCTCCTCAATGTTCAACAGTAACTCTACAATCTAGTCTCCTCATTGTTCTACACTAACTCTACAATCCAGTCTCCTCAATGTTCAACAGTAACTCTACAATCCAGTCTTCTCAATGTTCAACAGTAACTCTACAATCCAGTCTTCTCAATGTTCTACACTAACTCTACAATCCAGTCTACTCAGTGTTCAACAGTAACTCTACAATCCAGTCTACTCAATGTTCAACAGTAACTCTACATTCCAGTCTTCTCAGTGTTCTACACTGACTCTACAATCCAGTCTACTCAATGTTCAACAGTAACTCTACAATCCAGTCTACTCAATGTTCAACAGTAACTCTACAATCCAGTCTTCTCAATGTTCTACACTAACTCTACAATCCAGTCTACTCAATGTTCAACAGTAACTCTACAATCCAGTCTACTCAATGTTCAACAGTAACTCTACAATCCTGTCTTCTCAAAGTTCTACACTAACTCTACAATCCAGTCTTCTCAATGTTCTACACTAACTCTACAATCCAGTCTTCTCAATGTTCTACACTAACTCTACAATCCAGTCTTCTCAATGTTCAACAGTAACTCTACAATCCAGTCTTCCCAATGTTCAACACTAACTCTACAATCCAGTCTTCTCAATGTTCTACACTAACTCTACAATCCAGTCTTCTCAATGTTCAACAGTAACTCTACAATCCAGTCTTCCCAATGTTCAACACTAACTCTACAATCCAGTCTTCTCAATGTTCTACACTAACTCTACAATCCAGTCTCCTCAATGTTCTACACTAACTCTACAATCCAGTCTCCTCAATGTTCAACAGTAACTCTACAATCCAGTCTCCTCATTGTTCTACACTAACTCTACAATCCAGTCTCCTCAATGTTCAACAGTAACTCTACAATCCAGTCTTCTCAATGTTCAACAGTAACTCTACAATCCAGTCTTCTCAATGTTCTACACTAACTCTACAATCCAGTCTACTCAATGTTCAACAGTAACTCTACAATCCAGTCTTCTCAATGTTCAACAGTAACTCTACAATCCAGTCTTCTCAATGTTCTATACTAACTCTACAATCCAGTCTACTCAGTGTTCAACAGTAACTCTACAATCCAGTCTTCTCAATGGTCAACAGTAACTCTACAATCCAGTCTTCTCAATATTCAACAGTAACTCTACAATCCAGTCTTCTCAATGTTCAACAGTAACTCTACAATCCAGTCTTCTCAATGTTCTACACTAACTCTACAATCCAGTCTTCTCAATGTTCAACAGTAACTCTACAATCCAGTCGTCTCAATGTTCAACAGTAACTCTACAATCCAGTCTTCTCGATGTTCAACAGTGATCCAGTCTTATCTAGTGAAAATGTTCCACAGTAACAAAACAGTCTTGTCTTCTCCGGTGAAAATGTACCACAGTATAAACGTGTATTGTCGAGTGACTTTCAAAGGATTATTTGGACAATTTTAGTGCAATATGCAAACATAGTTGTATATTACAATCTATGATGCGACCAATGAAACTACCGTAGTCTAATTTGTACACTACCCGCCTACTCTGCCATTACATTTTTTTTTTTTCTATTTAATATAAAACTGCACAAAACAGTTATTACAATAACAAAAATTATTATTATTTTAATTGTCTTATGTTTATCAAAGACACAGCAACTGAACACATTGATTGAAACATATTTTATTGCTTTTTAAAAAGAACAAATGGATTAGGCACACGTTATACAACTTACTAGGCCTTCTCCATGATACATACATGTTACGACAGCAATATATTTTTGCAATTGAAATATAAACAGAAATAAATATTATTGAAAAAGAGAAAAAAAGAAAGAAAGAAAAAAGGAAACAGAGAAAAGACGCAATAAAGTGTTCAATGTGTTCGATAATCAGAAAGCAGGTTTGCTACAAGAAAACACAAAACAAGGCATCGCAGTGATTATATAATGGCTACAAATAATAATAATAATAATAATAATATCAATAACAACAATAATAATAATAATACCAGTCTGAGTCAATATCCAGCTTTGTACGGCAACCCATAAGTTGTGAACCTTATTGCATTCGAAAAATAGATATGGTATGGTTTCTGGATGGTTGTTACGTTTTCAATAATTAGAAAATTAATAATGTATGGATTGTTTAAATTATAACTAATCACATGTATGCCTAAGGATGAAATATGGAAAAGAAGGTTGTATCACATTGTGTGATGCTGTAATAGACAAGAAATATTTGACAAATATCGTCACCAAAATCGGTCAGATACAGCTTTTATACAAATATATCTCCCACATCAATCTTCACCAGCCAGTCTTGTATTGAGTTACTACGAAAATAAACATAGTCGCACTGACCATTACTGGATTTTTAGATGCCTATAGGTCGATTCTGGTATCAAGTTTCCGATGGTTGTAGAAATTAAGCTTCTCAGTTTTAAGCTCCACTATTAACTAGGTAATCTCTTCCTTTATCACTGTGAAAATTTCAGCTGGAATATCACAGCATCGGTCTTGTATTTCACAGCATGGGTGCAGTAGGTTCGAATCCTGTCAGTTGACACTTTGAGTTTTTTAAAATAGTAAATAGTAACTGACCAAAAAGTCTAGTCAGCTCTGTTACATTTTAAGAATTCCACGATCAAGTCCCAATTTCTTTCCTTAGCAATGCTCTGCTGAGAGCTTGTGGCTTGTGGTGTGATTTCGTTTCCAGGTGTATCTCGCTGACATTGAGTGAGTTCACAACTACTGGCCAATGTGTAACTAGGTGAGCGGTAACAGTTTAGCAGGGGAATTGCATCGATAATGATGAAGATACGAGATTTGTCAAATACTTCCTTCCTTCAAAGACGCCGACGATACCTCTTCTGGCAGAGATAACGACGTCTCTCACCTGACTCACAGATGGATAGTGAATTTTATTAATCTCAATGAACCTGAACCACAAAAGAGTTATTGCTCTTACGTACATGTCTCCCATGACTGAAGTTTGTTTGTTTTGTTTAACAACACCACTGGAGCACATTGATTAATTAATCATCGGCTATTGGTCAAACATTTGATAATTCTGAGGAAACCCGCAACATTTTTCCTATTGTAGCAAGGGATCTTTTATATGCACTTTCCCACAGACAGGAAAGCACATACCACGGCCTTTGTCCAGTTGTGCTGCACTGGTGGGAACGAGAAAAACCCAATCAGCTGAATGGATCCACCGAGATGGTTCAATATGCGACAAAAGCACCTCAAGCGAGCACTCAACCGACTGAGCTAAATCCCTCCCCCCCCCCCCCCCCCCACACCCCCATGACTGAGTCTGAAGGACGTTTTGACAAGGTTTTGCCTGTATGCTACCATGAGTTTCTGTCAGGTGCCACTATTGGTACAGCCACACTGCAAGAGGCTACACCCTACTTTATAGGAATGTAAATGCCAAACGCTGAAGCAGATAGAATATTGCTCGACATAAATTAAAAACTGACTTTTGTAAAGCTAAGTCGCCCCATTTTAATACACAGCTTTATATGAAGGCCAGTGTCGACCTGCATCCCTGTGTAAATAAAAGGTATTGAACAGATTCGGTAGTTTCTTTAAATTACCTCATCACCCTGGTGGGTAAATCAGTGGAATGAAATGTGTTACCGTGTTATTATAGTACAGTATCTGTGGACTTATAGTTGTATCTTAATTATGTATGTGATATATTACATGCCAAGTAATTCAATTAACTTTAAATATTATCTCAACTGAACATTGAGCTGGTTTTTCGTGCGGAATTTGTTTTTCCTGTTTTCAGCTAAATTAGTACATTTACATAACAATAAGGCTCAGATAAGTATTCTAGACCACCAATTCGGCTACCTGAACCAAGTAAGTCCAACATTAGACACAAAACATTAATCGATGGAGCAAAGTGAATCTTCAAAGGTGTGAATCCAAGTAATATGGCGCTTGGATTTGAGATCAAATTCTAGGTGACCCAAAAGCTAATTTCAAAGTGCAATGGTTCAGGATGATGAATCCACTAAGAAAACTTTGATAGGAAAAAATGGAAGTTTTCCTTGGCTGGGACCTGTTTATGAGAGTAATTTAATTCTTCTAAATATCGTTTTTGTTACAAAACTGCCAAAGAGCAACAAATCGCCGTCAAATGCCAAGAAATTGCGTCTAAAGCTATCTAAACAATCATATATATATATATATATATATATATATATATATATATATATATATATATATATATATATATATATATTAACATTAATTAAATATTAATATAATAACCAATTTATTGTAATAAACAGTGACATTCCCGTCTGCTTATATGTATATAGAGTACGGCGATTTCGCCCAGCAGTAGGCCCCTATATGGAATTTACGGCTATCTCGCCCGTGGCGAGATCACCCGGGCGAGATCGACCGGTGGCGAAATCGCCGGACTCCATATCTCGAACCTTGGTGACCAGACGGGGGGGGGGGGGGGGGGGGGGGGGGGGGGGGGTCGAGAGGGGAGGACAGAACCTACACAGAACCTACGGCCAAACCGCCTACGCCCTATTAACCATTAAAAGGGGGTACTGGTCGAACTCATGCCGCCATCTAAACATTAATCGATGGAGCAAAGTGAATCTTCAAAGGTGCGAATCCAAGTAATATGGCGCTTGGATTTGAGATCAAATTCTAGGTGACCCAAAAGCTAATTTAAAAGTGCAATGGTTCAGGATGATGAATCCACTGAGAAAACTTTGATAGGAAAAAATGGAAGTTTTCCTTGGCTGGGACCTGTTTATGAGAGTAATTTAACTCTTCTAAATATCGTTTTTGTTACAAAACTGCCAAAGAGCAACAAATCGCCGTCAAATGCCAAGAAATTGCGTCTAAAGCTATCTAAACAATCATATATATATATATATATATATATATATATATATATATATATATATATATATATATATATATATATATATATATATATATATATATATATATTCTTGTGTTTAGATATATATATAACATTCTTGTGTTATAATACTATATGCAAAGTAATCCTTAAAATAGTTCAGTGATCGGACTCTGATCACTGCCGCCTCCCCTTCCCACTTAACCGGTGAGGTCTAGTGCGTTTAAGGTCATCTAAATGAAAACATTCTTGGTATAAAATACTATGTAAACTTATGTAAACTAATCCTTAACAGTTTAAAAAAAAAAATGTAAACATAGCTAATTTTGCGATTCAAATGCCAAGAAAAGGCGTTTAATGTCATTCAAGTAAAAGAAAAAAATTACCATCTCAATAAAAAATAAAATAAAAATGGGTTACATTACTATGCAAAATAATCCTTGAAATTTTTTATGGCTAGTTTTGTGATTCAGATGCCAAGAAATCACATTTAAAGCCATTCAATTTTTAAATTTTCACGGGGGAGTAACCCCCGGACCCCTTAAACGTCTCGGACCCTGACCACTGCCCCTACCGTACCCTCTATATCAAAGGCTCTAAAGACTACCCTAACCATTAACTTGGAACTTGGATAGGGTTTTAACGTGCTCATATATGAGATATATATACTTTTATGGTTTCGAACACGCCCATCCCGAGTCCGGCCTCCGATATGATCGGTCTGACTCGGGGCACGAAAAACCTAAATATAGGGACAATTTAGAAATTTAGAAAATTACGGCAAAAAATTAATAAAATAATAAATGGGGAGGTTAATACATTTTGACTGCGTCCTTAAACATAAATAAACTTACTCTGTAATTACTCTGTAAAAATCATTTTTAGATGGGGTGATCTGAAAGTAAAATAAATTAGGCCTACCAAATATAATCTAATTAAGACCCCAGAGATATGGAGGAAGGGTAGGAGGGTTGACCTCAGTCCACAGAAAAGTTGTATTAAAAATAGAAATTAAAATTAAAAAAACGTTTTTAGTTGTTTTTTAAATATTTTTATATTATATTTTTTATTTTATGTTTTTATGAGAGAAAAAAAATGAGAAAAATTACCAGTCATATCTCGGAAGTAGGGCGATCTCGCCACCGGGCGATGGCGAGCTCGCCGTAAATTCCATATACTGCTGGGCGATATCGCCGTACTATAGATATCTAACTAAAGAGGAATTTTATTATTTAAAATGTTTATATTACTATCATTTACTGCATGAAATGATACGAACAATGTTCAAATCAAATGTGATGTGTCCTTTTGTTCTGTCTTTGCCTGTTAAAGTGTTAGCTAGTGTTTGTATTCTGCCGATCGAAGCTGGGCAAAATCGCTGTATATCGCCGTAAGGCCCCTGCTAGTTGAAGCTGGGCGAAATCGCCGTAGTTTTGTCCGGACTTAGGCTACTTTGGGGTGTATGTACATAGTGTATGTAAATTGAAGCGACTGTCGCTATTTCTACTTAATAAATGTTCTAAACAATTAAGCTTGGTGGTTCAACAAGTGAGTCTTCTATGACATCTGCAGGACAGGGTGGTCGTGGAAATACATCAACCGGATCTTCCACATAAATACAGAAACAATTTCCCTGTAATGAAACTGAACTCGTGAAATGCTAATAAGCAATATATCTTTATATCTGTCCTTGTATCTTATCTCGTTAGTTTTCTGTTACTGGTAATTTAATGTGATCAGTTCTATAAAACCGTAGATGTAAAGAACATATCGAAAAAAGAAAACATACACAAGCTTTTAGTTTGACATTTTATTAATTTGTAACATTAACATGTTCTCAAATATATAAGTGTACTATAAAATGGAACACACAAACATGTCGGCGACCACGCCCAACTTTTTGAGAAACCAATATCAAACCCAAAACATGCACTGAATAATAATAAGCTTAAAGTACTGTCAGTCGGGCCAACTTTGTTGTAAACAGTATGGAAGACAGAAAACAGACAGATGGAGTTTCAGTTTGAATTTTATTAATTTGTTACATTAATATGTTCTCAAACAGTAAGTAAGTGTACAATGAAATGGTACACAAAACGTCGGCGATCTCGCCCAACCTTGCTGATATGGAGTAAACTGAACAAAAGCAATGACAGAAAAAACAAAATCTTGGGAATAAAGAACAGTATCAAACCCAAAACATTAATTAAATATTATTATAATAACCAATTTATTGTAATAAACAGTGACATTTCCGTCTGCTTATATGTATATAGAGTACGGTGATTTCGCCCAGCAGTAGGCCCCTATATGGAATTTACGGCTATCTGATCACCCGGGCGAGATCGACCGGTGGCGAAATCGCCGGACTCCATATCTCGAACCTTGGTGACCAGACGGGGGGGGGGGGGGGGGGGGGCGGTCGAGAGGGGAGGACAGAACCTACACAGAACCTACGGCCAAACCGCCTACGCCCTATTAACCATTAAAAGGGGGTACTGGTCGAACTCATGCCGCCATCTAAACGAACACCCTAGAAACTTTGCTTTTCGCCCTCGATCTCTGTCAGTCCCCAACCCACCAGGGTGCCTGATATAATATTACCTATGAAGTAATAAAGTCATTCTTTCATCTCTACTCCCTAAACTACAGTTCGTGTGGTGCTCCGAAAAAGGTGAGTAATACCAAAGCAACCAAACAACGATGGCTGCCATTGATCCTTTCATCGTGTACCTTGTTGTGGCTGTGGTCATTGCGATAATTCTTCTTGTTGTGTCATTGGTGAACAAGTTCAGTAGCGGTACGCTGGTGCTATTTTTGTTAATGTTGTGTATTTCAATTAGAAGTTTTTCTTTTTGTGTGTCAATAATGTTTTTTGACAATGTAGCTACCCTGTAGGCTGTTAATAACAGGATTCAGGCTTTGACTTCTTTTAATTATTACACCATATGTTTGGTAGCTAGGCAATAAAAACATTTACAAATAAAAATGTCAGTTTAAGGTGTGTGATGTTTCTTTGGGTAAACTTCCGAACATTCCAGCATTCAGTTCATTCATGCTTGGGTTCAGGGTTAAGGTTAGTGATAATATTAGCATGCATGGTCATTGCATGCTGTAACGTTTTCCATTTCTTTGACATGAACATTAAATAAATTGAAAAAGTTACAAAGTTTTGTTTAACGACACCAAAAGGATGTAGTCCGAGTACTCTGCAGCCAGGGATCATTCTATAGCAAAAACGTGGAATCAAGGCTCGAATTTGGCAGGCCGGGGCAATTGCCGCACAAAATGCTTTCCAATAATCCATTTCACTAGCAGCTTTTGCTTTCTATCTTATTACTAAAAATTTGTTTCCAGTGTATCCCAGAATTCTTGATTTGCTTTTGTCCTACGTTTTCTGCATTTTAATTGAAGAACTTAAAATATTACTACATTTGTACCGACATCGTGAATGCAGCCATTTTACATTGGTGTGCACACCAATAATGGAAGAATTATCTACCAAAAACATTCTCGAAACTCATTTGGATCACATCAGGCGATTACAGTTTTTCAAATCAGAGTTCAGTGACAGCCAGTGATGCAAACGCCGTGTACTATTTAGACTAGTTCTCGGAATGGTCATTAGGTTTAACATCTAGCGTAAAAATTAGGCTGGCGAACGTTAACAAAAAACTACTGGCTGAACTTATGCTTATTTATCAATGGAATCAGCCGAGATCTTTCCAAGTGTAAAATGATAGCAATACCTGTGCTCTACAACTGCTTCTCAAGTTCAAACATTTCCCTCCCAATTAAAATTTGAGAAGCAAAGATTGCTTTCCAATCAACAAAATGAATTTCGAACCTTGTGGAATGGTTGACTACCACATGGTAGACAACGATTCCCACTCTAATACAACACAAATTTTAAGTTTGATACTAAATACTTTTACATGGATCATTTTCGAGTTCGCCGATAACAAATATTTTACATAATAACCACTAATACACACACTACAGGATGAAACCCGTCAGCACCTACGTATTTAACAGGAACATTATTGAAAGGGGGTGCTGTCAGGTTTCTTCCTGTAGTGTGTGTTTTTGTGATGAATAAGCAAAATATTTGTTGTCGGCGAACTCAGAATTTATCAATATGAAGGTAGATTTAGCATTCAAACTTAGAATTGTTGTTGTATTGAGCGGAAATCTTTGTCTACTGTGTGGTAGTTGGCCATTCCGCGGTTTTGCTATAGAGTGATCTCTGAAGGCAGAGAGCGATCATACCGTCCAAATGTCTGTCTAGCTCTCTAACAGCAGAGTATTCGGGCTACATCATAAGAATGATGCATGATATAAAAGATCCAGATGATTAATAAATCTATGTGATCTAGTGGAGTTATTAAACAAAACAAACATTAACGACACCACAAGAGCACATTGATGATTGATTTATTAATCCTTGAATTATGGATGTGAAACATTCAATAATTTTGACATAATATATAGTCTTATAGAGGAAACCCAGTGCTACATTTTTTCATTTAATAGTATACAGGTACCCTGTTGAGTTGTGGTCTCCATTATTAGCAAGATGTAGCCCAGTGGTACAGCACTCGCTTGATACATGGTCTGTTTGGGATCGATCCCTGTCAGTGGGCCCATTGGGCTATTTCTTGCTTCAGTCAGTGCACCACGACTGGTACATCAAAGGCCATGGTATGTGCTACCCTGTCTATGGGATAGTGCATGTAAAAGATGTAGCCCATGAAGTAGCGACAGCGGGTTTCCTTCCTCAATATCTGTGTGGTCCTTAACCATATGTCCAACACCATATAGCCTTAAATAAATGTGTTGAGTGTGTTGTTCAATAAAACATTTCTTTCTTTCACCCAGAGCTAACCCTGGACCGTTTTGGAGTGTTTTTATTATGCTTTCTTTTTTCTTGACCCAGGCCTAGATATTTAAATGCAAATCTATCTTATTATTTGTCAGCAAATACCGGGTAAACAATATATCTATATCCAGGGCTAGATCTGGCAAATTTTATTTTAATTTGGCGAAAAAGTTCATGTAATAATTAATATTTTATTACAAAATAACTGGGTACTGCTATTTTTGAAGTTTAATAGATAATTTGGTGACATTTTCTGCTGACCCAGAGTTAGCCCTAATATCTATCTAGTAGCCAATGATTAATCCATGTAATAATTGATATTCTGCTGACCTAGAGTTAGCCCTAATATCTATCCCTTAGCCAATGATTAATCCATGTAATAATTGATATTCTGCTGACCCAGAGTTAGCCCTAATATCTGTCTAGTAGCCAATTATTAATCCATGTAATAATTGATATTCTGCTGACCCAGAGTTAGCCCTAATATCTACCCAGTAGCCAATTATTAATCCATGTAATAATTGATATTCTGCTGACCCAGAGATAGCCCTAATATCTATCCAGTAGCCAATTATTAATCCATGTAATAATTGATATTCTGCTGACCCAGAGTTAGCCCTAATATCTATCCGGTAGCCAATGATATAATCCATGTATCCATAATGATGATATTGATATTCTGCTGACCCAGAGTTAGCCCTAATATCTGTCTAGTAGCCAATGATTAATCCATGTAATAATTGATATTCTGCTGACCTAGAGTTACCCCTAATATCTATCCAGTAGCCAATGATTAATCCATGTAATAATTGATATTCTGCTGACCCAGAGTTACCCCTATAAACTATCCAGTAGCCAATGATTAATCCATGTAATAATTGATATTCTGCTGACCCAGAGTTAGCCCTAATATCTATCCAGTAGCCAATGATTAATCCATGTAATAATTGATATTCTGCTGACCCAGAGTTAGCCCTAATATCTATCCGGTAGCCAATGATTAATCCATGTAATAATTGATATTCTGCTGACCCAGAGTTAGCCCTAATCTAGTAGCCAATGATTAATCCATATTAATGATATTCTGCTGACCTAGAGTTAGCCCTAATATCTATCCAGTAGCCAATGATTAATCCATGTAATAATTGATATTCTGCTGACCTAGAGTTACCCCTATTATCTATCCAGTAGCCAATGATTAATCCATGTAATAATTGATATTCTGCTGACCCAGAGTTACCCCTATAATCTATCCAGTAGCCAATGATTAATCCATGTAATAATTGATATTCTGCTGACCCAGAGTTAGCCCTAATATCTATCCAGTAGCCAATGATTAATCCATGTAATAATTGATATTCTGCTGACCCAGAGTTAGCCCTAATATCTATCTAGTAGCCAATGATTAATCCATCAGTATGCTCTAATGGTTTGTTAAACAACAGTTTTCCTCCTCTTTTTACAGGAACTGCTAAAGTGAACAATGCTGCCAGAGCTGCCCCGCGACCTCTACCTGCTGAAGGGCCCCCTGGTGTCAGACGGCGAGTTCGCAGACGGATGAGAGTGGATCGAGATGACTCGGGTATATTTTTAACATACGTGTCAGGCCAGTGCAATTACATGTACAAAGGGCCAGTAATAGTATAATATGAAAATTCACCAGCCTGGAGATATTGTTACTAGTTTAAAAAAAAAAAGTTCTCCTATTTATTTTCATTTTATGCTCTCTGTCCAAACAAAGTTAGAATTATTATGACACACAGAACAGGCTATTGTGGGTTTTGTCTTGATTAACGTGGCAACATTTTTTGTTCTTTCGGGCGAGTAGGTGAGCAAATAGGCTTCCATTTTTGTGGGTTTTGGGGTGGGGGTAGACTGGCTTTTGTCAGAATTAAACAAAAATGCTAGAATTTGGATAATAGCATTTATTCATATTAGAATTACATGTACTACCAAACAGCTATATAGGGTGACAAACAAATAACTATCCATTTTTGCATGGATTGTAACTAATTTTGAGGGTAGAATGATGGAAATACATTGTAGAAAGGTCTCAGGTTAGCACTTATCGCCCCGTCTCATATGCAACCCAGCATGTCTCTCCAGATACCGACTCCAAACCCTGAGTGAGTGCTCCGCAAGGCTCAGTGGGTAGGTGTAAACCACTTGCACCGACCAGTGATCCATAACTGGTTCAACAAAGGCCATGGTTTGTGCTATCC
Source organism: Gigantopelta aegis (assembly GCF_016097555.1). Taxonomy (NCBI): domain Eukaryota; kingdom Metazoa; phylum Mollusca; class Gastropoda; order Neomphalida; family Peltospiridae; genus Gigantopelta; species Gigantopelta aegis. The sequence continues at coordinate 77,853,710 of NC_054708.1, read as the reverse complement.
TGCCTGTGGGAAGCGCAAATAAAAGATCCCTTGCTGCTAATCGGAAAGAGTAGCCCATGTAGTGGCGACAGCGGGTTTCCTCTTAAAATCTGTGTGGTACTTAACCATATATCTGACGCCATATAACCGTAAATAAAATGTGTTGCGTGTGTCGTTAAATAAAACATTTCTTTCTTTCTTTCCCAGCATGTCTTGGCTATTTGCCTAATGTGAAGTCAATGAGCATTAAATATTATCCAGACACATATCTGATCATGTGCATTAACAGCCACTATATGTTGACTGCATACTCGTATGTATTTGTAGCCAACATTGACTGGCAACAGTTTGACCTATATCCCCCTAACAATATATACTGAAGGCCAAAAGAAACTTTACCATAGTTTTAAATCACTCTGGTGTAAAAACAACAAAAGATAGTCGCATGAGGTAAAATATATTGACTAGATCAATATGTGAACATTAACATAACTAAAAATGAGTGTCATTCAGCATCTGATAATGACATCACATTTTCCCAAAGCGAGGTGGTGTACACAAATCGAGCTTTCAACTTCATGGACGACATGCAAAGCATACAGACAATCACTCAAGTCCAATAACAAGTCACATCAATAGCGTGTGTGACCACCCCTTGCCCCAATACAAGCAATAATTCTCCGACGCATAGAAACAATCAGTCGTCTGATGAGGTCACGTGGGACGCGTTGCCATTCTTCTTGAAGGGCCTGGATCAGTTCCTGTTGGTTGGCTGGAGGGTGTTCTCGTTGTCGAACACGGCGATCTAAAACATCCCAGAGGTGTTCTATGGGGGACATGTCTGGGGAGCGTGCAGGCCACGGCAGTACGTTTACGTTGTTGGCTCTAAGGAAGTTCTGTACGATTCTGGCTGTATGAGGTCTGGCGTTGTCTTGCTGAAAAATGACACCACGTGGCTGCCGTTGGAGAAATGGTATTGCAGTTGGACGAAGAATGTCATCCCTGTAACGTTGAGCTGTCAAGTTTCCGTGAACGATGACCAATGGTGTCCTTTCCTGTGCACTGATACCTCCCCACACCATGACACTCCCTCCACCATATGGCATGACCTCCTGAAAGCAAGAAGCCGCCACTCGTTCTCCCCTACAGCGGTACACACGCTGTCTTCTATCAACTCTGAACAAACAGAACCGGCTTTCATCAGTGAAAAGAACCCACAGCCAATCACGTCGCTGCCAACATCGTACAGTCCTAGCCCATCTCAATCTCAAACGACGATGTTGTGGTGTCAGTAAGTGTCCTCTATATGGTCTGTAAGCCCTTATTCCATGAGTCCTGAGTCGTCTGGCCACTGTCTGTCTACTAACCCTTTGACCTACAGCATTCATTGCTGATGACGTCACTGTCAGGAAGCGATTTCGTAGACGCAAGGTACATAAGTACCGGTCATCACGGGGCGAAGTCACCCTGGGTCTGATGTCTGCCCTGTTTGCCTGTAGCGTTGCATCAAGTTTGTAACAGTAACACGGGAACAACCGAAGGTTCTGGCGATGTGGGCATGAGTGGCTCCCATCTGTATCATACCCAGGGCTCTCTTGCGTTGTTCTGGTGTCAGTCGTGGCATTCCTATGGTGGTTTTTATCTGTGTGGATGTTTGACATGCCGTCAAAACCGTTTTTATACCCTTATTGCACGTGCAATTGCTGCTGTTCATAGTGCACGAGTTTTTCACTTTTCTGTGTGTTCCACCCAAAACGTGCAGTGGGCGGGTATAATTTTCTGCATACATTATTGTTGTGTTTGGGCTATGTGTTTTGGATTGAGTTACTTTTTAAAAACAATTAATTTTTTCTTAAATTCCAAATTGAAAATGGTAAAGTTTCTTTTGGCCTTCAGTATATGTACCGGTACTTTTTAATCCCTCTGTCTAGAGCCAGATCTCTTTCAATAGTGATCATCTTTGTGACAAAAATGTATTTTATTTTAAATTATAATCTAATCCCTGAAATACATACACATACCAAGCACATTTTCGTTTAACAACAGAATTCATTCAAAAATGTGAGAAACATCCAGTTTTGATGAAATTCTATTTTGCGAGGTTTCACTGTGTATTTGTGTTGCAGATGAAGATGAATTTGACCCAGACAATATTGTGACGTTTCAATGTGTATTTGTGTTGCAGATGAAGATGGATTTGACCCAGACAATATTGTGACGTTTGAATGTGTATTTGTGTTGCAGATGAAGATGGATTTGACCCAGACAATATTGTGATGTTTCAATGTGTATTTGTGTTGCAGATGAAGATGGATTTGACCCTGACAATATTGATGAGGAGGAAGACATGTTTGATGTTGTTGCTCAACCAGAAGGCAAAGTCGGTGCTAAAAAGATGAAGAAGCTGCAAGAGAAAGCAGAAAGAAAAGCAATGAGAGAGGTTGTTTAATACATACATGTATTAGGGTTGTAAGAAAAGCAATGAGAAAGGTTGTTTAATACATACATGTATTAGGGTTGTAAGAAAAGCAACCAGAAAGGTTGTTAAATACATACATGTATTAGGGTTGTAAGAAAAGAAATGAGAGAGGTTGTTTTAATATATACATGTATTAGGGTTGTAAGAAAAGCAATGAGAGTTGTTGTTAAATACATATGTGTATTAAGGTTGTAAGAAAAGCAATGAGAGGTTGTTAAATGCATATGTGTATTATGGTTGTAAGAAAAGCAGTGAGAGAGGTTGTTAAATACACACATGTATTAGGGTTGTAAGAAAACAGAGTTCAACAAATCCGCTAGCCCGACGCCCATGGCTAATGGTTTTTAAGTTCGGGCTAGTGAGAAACGCAAAACCGTTTCCACCCCCCTCCTTATTGCTCGATCGTGGGTGTTTTTTCTTTTTTTTTCTTTTTCTCTCGGCTGAAATTTCGTTTAGTAAATTTTATTGTGACGTTTGTCATCGAATAATATCAACAATGCAATCAGTATATAATAATAATCCACTTGAACTAGGTCTGCAAACTGCAGTAACATGCTATCTCTACATCGCCAGTTACAGCATGCATTGTTTACTTTTCCCTTTCAAGTTTCTGGCACAGGAACAGTGTTCGAGATTAAACATTTCGGGCAGTATCCCAATTAGATACTAACATTTCAAAATCTGGTATCCCACCTGAGAATTTAGTATCCCACTTAAATGAAATTTATAAATAACATCGTAACAAACTTGGACGACACTGTTCTCGTTCCCAGTCTATTGCTACGCCGCAAACGAGATCGCGGAATTCGTGAAATTCGCAATCAAACTGAATCGGCAAAAGATTTGCTGCATCTATTTTTGAGTAATATTGACATAAATTAATATTTAGCAGTAATCTATAAGTGTTTCTGACATTACTGATAATAAACCTACCTGTATTAATTTTCTGCAGATGTGGAATCAATATCTCAAATAAAATTTGGAGGAAACATTCAACAAAAACAATAGCGACTTAGCGGTTCCCAGTCTATCGCTACGCCGCTATTGGTCCAGTGTAGCATTAGACTGGGTACGAGTTGGGGGAGATGTTGTTACGGCATAGCATTAGACTGGGTACGACCTCGAAAATACTGTTACTTCACCAGTAAATGACGACTTTCATTGTTTCAGCGAAAAATAAAAAAAATAAAAACGCAGGATTAAAAAAACCAACAACATTGTTACATTATATGGTATCCCGGTGGGATACTGGGTTATTGGAGTCTGGTATCCAAAATTAAATTCTGGTATCCCCGGGATATCGGGATACCGTTAATCTCGAACACTGAGGAAATAAGTCTAATGACATGCATGTTTTGATTGGTTGGACATGTCACGTGGTAGTTAATCTCATTCATATGTTTTAGGCTAAGAACTTGGAAATCACCAATCGCGACGACAGGTTAATCTCAATCAAGTAAACCCCAGTCATGCTTTGAATTTCAGTTTTTGTTTTATTTACCTATTGTTTTCTAATTTAACACTTCGCTGACAACAATTTACTTTAATGGTAACCGCACATGCAATGACTCTGCTTGGACTATTAACGTGTAGCAGTCTGTATAATGCGTCACGGCTGCCGATACAAGATGATACCTTTTTTGTTCATCAATTAACAATGGATTAGATGTAACCGTTATATTCTTTTGATATTGGTCTGACATGGGATAATGCCCTGTATTTGAGCAATTGACATCACCGTTCCTGGCGACATAAATAGTAGGGCCCTACCGAAAATACTGAACCATCTATTACCGTGTGTCACACTGTCGTACCCTCATTTAAATTTAATTATTTTGATAGTGGTTTTAGATAGCAACCATGAGTTTGCTCAATTATTTTGTCCCCGGGGGAGAGCAAAAGCGAAAACGGAACAATGACGATGGATCACACTTGACAAAAAACCAAACGTACAACACGACAAAAAACTGAAAGTTACAACATGATTTAAGTGTTTGTTTTATTTTACTGTTATACTCGTAACTGTGTAATGTTACACAAATTATATAAAAATCCAGTTATAATTGATCAGGAATTTGGGCTAGTGTTTTATCTTGGTGGGCTAGTGGTTTTCATAAACCCACTAGCCCTGTGGCTAGTGACTTTTAAAAACATTTGTCATACTCTGAAGAAAAGCAATGAGATGTTGTTAAATGCCTACATGTATTAGGGTTGTAACTTATGTAAGAAAAGCAATGAGAGAGGTTGTTAAATACACACATGTATTAGGGTTGTAAGAAAAGGAATGAGAGAGGTTGTTAAATACACACATGTATTAGGGTTGTAAGAAAAGCAATGAGAGAGGTTGTTAAGTACACACGTGTATTAGGGTTGTAAGAAAAGCAATGAGATGTTGTTAAATACATACATGTATTAGGGTTGTAAGAAAAGCAATGAGAGAGGTTGTTAAATACACACATGTATTAGGGTTGTAAGAAAAGCATTGAGATGTTGTTAAATACGTACATGTATTAGGGTTGTAAGAAAAGCAATGAGAGAGGTTGTTAAATACACACATGTATTAGGGTTGTAAGAAAAGCAATGAGAGAGGTTGTTAAGTACACACATGTATTAGGGTTGTAAGAAAAGCAATGAGAGAGGTTGTTAAGTACACACATGTATTAGGGTTGTAAGAAAAGCAATGAGAGAGGTTGTTAAATACACACATGTATTAGGGTTGTAAGAAAAGCAATGAGATGTTGTTAAATATGTACATGTATTAGGGTTGTAAGAAAAGCAATGAGAGGTTGTTAAATACGTACATGTATTAGGGTTGTAAGAAAAGCAATGAGAGAGGTTGTTAAATACACACATGTATTAGGGTTGTAAGAAAAGCAATGAGATGTTGTTAAATACATACATGTATTAGGGTTGTAAGGAAAGCAATGAGAGAGGTTGTTAAATACACACATGTATTAGGGTTGTAAGAAAAGCAATGAGATGTTGTTAAATACGTACATGTATTAGGGTTGTAAGAAAAGCAATGAGAGAGGTTGTTAAATACGTACATGTATTAGGGTTGTAAGAAAAGCAATGAGAGAGGTTGTTAAATATGCACATGTATTAGGGTTGTAAGAAAAGCAATGAGATGTTGTTAAATACGTACATGTATTAGGGTTGTAAGAAAAGCAATGAGAGAGGTTGTTAAATACGTACATGTATTAGGGTTGTAAGAAAAGCAGTGAGAGAGGTTGTTAAATACGTACATGTATTAGGGTTGTAAGAAAAGCAGTGGAAAGGTTGTTAAATACGTACATATATTAGGGTTGTAAGAAAAGCAGTGAGAGAGGTTGTTAAATACACACATGTATTAGGGTTATTGAATATTAGGGTTTTAAGGAAAAAATTTAATATAAAGAAGGCAGGGGAAAGAGCAATGTTAAATATTAGGGTTGTAAAAAGTGACAAATAAACCAGCCCAAAACAAATATTACATTTCTTATTAGAAAAAATATAATATAGCACCATGAGTGAGGTTGTTAAATATTAGGGTTGTAAAAAGGGCTCTGAAAAGGTATGCAGAGAAGAGCAGTAAAAGAGATTGTTTAAATGTGAGGGTTGTTCCACCCATAATAAGTAACCAGAGGTTCATTTTACCGGCCTCGACATAAGGCTGGTAGGTACAGGGTTCGCAGCCTGGTACCGGCTCCCACCCAGAGCGAGTTTTAATGCCTCAATGGGTAGGTGTAAGACCACTACACCGACTTCTCTCTCACTGACCACTAACAACTAACCTACTGTCCTGAGGTGTGTGCTCAGGACAGCATGCTTGAACCTTAATTGGATATAAGCACGAAAATATTTGAAATGAAATGAAATGGTTCATTTTAAATATTTGAAGCGTTTACTTTCAGCTAAAAGTACACTTCAATAAAGTAACAATTTTTATTAATCCGCTTGAGAAAGTGCAGATATATATGGAAAAGCACATTTCCGTTATCATGCACACATAATAGCAAAAATGGAAAGTGGGCCTAAGTATGGTTAATCTACAAGCAAGTCTGTGATGCTGAAACGGGGAAATATATTTTAAAATAGACTAAAGCTCATCTCTATAACTGGTACCTCTCAGAGGTATGCACACTTTTTTAAACTATGAAAAATTCATTTCGTGGTATTAGAAACACCAGGATGACCAGAAACACTTCAGATGTATGGAAATCATGGGTATTTTAACTAAAGAGTAACATCTGACGCCATATAACCATAAATAAAATGTGTTGAGTGTGTCGTTAAATAAAACATATCCTTTCCTAAACAATAACATCTAAGTAAGGTATGATTTCAATGATCAAAAATGGCTCTAATACTGAAACATGCACTGTGGTGCTTAGAAACTATGGTTTGTCGCTTTATTATGTACATGTATGTGCACCAAGTGTTGGACAGGGATGTGATTTTGTTGCTTTTTGTCTAATTTGGTCTTTTTTGTATCAACATATTTTTAAATAAATATACTCTTCAAAAAAAGAAACGCAAAAGGGTACAAATGGGTTATAACTCCGATTTTATGTTTCCTACTGGTTCATGCTTTGTGAATATAAGGTCATTGCATGTCCCAAACACATTCCCACGGTTACATTCGATAAAATGCAGCTACTGTACAATAAAGTTCCAAAATGTGAATATTTGCAAAAACGCAGCCACGTGCAAACCATGTCACCACTGCACGTGCGTTGTCTGCACGTGCAACATGAACACCGACAGTATAAAAGTGCAGGGTGTTCGCTTGCCTGGCCTCTGTATCTGGCCGACAGTTGACAATCCAGGACATGCCACGTCTCAGTGAACCGCAGAGAAACAATGCCATCGGCCGACTAGACGCAGGCGAATCCAGAACGGCCGTTGCCAGGGCATTCCATGTGTCCCCAAGCACCATCTCCAGACTGTGGGACCGTTACCAACAACATGGATCAACACGTGACCTCCCTAGATCCGGTCGACCACGGGTCACTACCCCTGGGCAGGACCGCTACATCCGGGTACGCCACCTTCGGGAACGATTGACTAGTGCCACCTCCACAGCCGCAGCAATACCAGGTTTGCGCAGGATATCCGACCAGACCGTACGGAACCGCCTACGTGAGGTAGGAATTCGTGCCAGACGTCCAGTTCGAGGTGTCATCTTAACACCACAACACCGTCGACTCCGACTGCAGTGGTGCCAGATTCATCGACAATGGCCTCAACTGCGATGGAGACAGGTGTGGTTCAGTGACGAGTCCCGATTTCTGCTCCGACGTCATGATGGAAGATGTCGCGTGTATAGGCGTCGTGGTGAACGTTATGCGGCAAACTGCGTGCAGGAAGTGGACAGATTCGGCGGGGGTAGTGTCATGGTGTGGGCAGCCATCTCACACACTGGCAGAACTGACCTGGTCCACGTGCAGGGCAACCTGAATGCACAGGGCTACATTGACCAGATCCTCCGGCCACACATCGTTCCAATTATGGCCAACGCCAACGCAGTGTTCCAACATGACAACGCCAGGCCTCAAACAGCACGTCTCACAACGGCTTTCCTACAGAACAACAACATTAATGTCCTTCCTTGGCCATCGATATCACCGGATTTGAACCCAATTGAGCATCTATGGGACGAGTTGGACCGACGCCTCCGACAGCGACAATCACAGCCCCAGACCCTGCCCGAGCTGGCAGCAGCCTTGCAGGCCGAGTGGGCCACCATCCCCCGGGACGTCATCCGTACTCTGGTTGCTTCAATGGGCAGGCGGTGCCAGGCAGTTGTCAACACACGCGGAGGCCACACCCGGTATTGACTCCAGATGACCTTGACCTTGGTGGTGTGTCCTATCACTTACTCACAATGGACTAGAGTGAATTGTGAACAATCCTGCAACATTTGGTAATTATCGGACTCACCATTCAATAATTAATTCAATTCTCCAAATGTTACGACAATGTGGTTTTGCGGTTCTTCTTTTGAAGAGTATAGATTGATTTTGATAAAATTCATAAAAATCGCTGGAAAATTATGTATGGTGTTAAGTTTCTAGCCTTTTGTAGATTGTTTAAGCTTTTTATTATTAAATGTGTATCATATTCATGGTTGGAAAATACCAAAGTTTTAGCAAATATTACTGTGACACTGGTTGGAGGATTTCTTATAGCCTCTTAAAAATAATTAAGCTTCTTCGCTTTTATTTTTCTCACTATTCAGATGTATTAAGGTTATTGTAAATTAAGTTTTTAAATCTTCATATATAGAGGTTACTACCAGAGTGTTTATGGTATCGTCAGTATCATATATTGGGAATAAAATTCTATCGGTGTACCATAATTTTATGCACGAAAGGTTACCAAACTATAGCAGGATAGTCGCCTGTGCAAAATTTATGCAGGCAGTGGTTTAGATTGTGGGATTGCGAAGTTTATGGGGGTGTATTCTTACATAACCGCACAGCTTGAAACAACCGATATACGGCACTTGCCCTATTTATGAAACCAAAGCCATACACGAAAATTAAAAAAATCACAAATCACAAATCACGACTGGCACAGCCAGAGGGTGAGTTGGTGGGGACCACATCTTTGGCCCTCCAGTTGTATGTATACTATCATATTGGCCCTTCTTCGTTCTGACAATACCTATTAGGGCTGTGTACATTTGGGTGCCCCATCCCCTCTTTATAAAATCAGGCCGTCCAGCACACCCTTATGAAAAAGTTGGACACAATTAGGAATGAAAATATAGAAAATGTAGGACAAAAGTAGCAAAAACGTAGGACAAAAGTCGCGACATTATTCATGGTCATATTGAGAAAACACTTTTTTATGTGGTGCTCAGTTTGTAAATGTATTTTGTATTCTATCAAAAATAAAGTGAATCTTATGTAACGGTCACGTTATACAGTTATTTCAAATTACTGTACACTATATTAATCAATATACATATTTACATGCATAGGAATGATGATGCACAGTAAAACAGAGTTAACATGATTAATTTAAGTTTTCCCATAATGTATTATAGATTCTGAAGTCATACATACACATTGTACATTATAATCATGTTAATATGTTGAGATTATATGCTGCCACAAATTGGTAGATATATCTTGCTGCCAAGAAAAACAAAAACAATTCCCATAACTGTTGACTTTTATAATAACACAAGGAATATGCACACGTAACAGCAATTTGTGGCATTTTCAAACAAAAAAGTAAGAAAAACGAAGTATTTTGAAGAAAAAGTAGAAAAAATAGGACAAAGACCAAAAAGTATGAAAAGGAAGGATCGTTGGACAGCCTGTAAATTATTTGCCAATTAAGCCAGTACAACCCAATCTCTCTCCCCCCCCCCCCCCCCCATTAGTTATCCTATTGTCGGCACAAAATGTACTCACAAAGATTTATCTGTTCTAGAGGCATAGGCAGATAAAACATAATAGTACTACATATTATAAGACAACCCATGCCTACAGAACAATAATTATACAAAATAAAAATTTAATTAAAAAAATGTATGTTGAAAAAAAAGAAAAAAAGGCAAAATTATACATTACACTAGTTTAACATGAAACTAAACCACAGATTGCAGTTTGCACAATTTGTTTAATATTTATTATGAGAATACTTCCAAACATTTTCTTTTTTCTCAAAGAGAGGGTTTTTACATATTAATCGCCATGCAGTCTAGTACTGGTAAATATATTTATTCAAAAATGTATTTTTCTGTGGCATTCATCTCCAAATCCTCGAAACTTGTACAGTCAACTGAGCAATTAAAGATTACCATTTGATGGGTGGTGTCAAATTGAATTACTCCTTAGCAGAAATATGTCAAACACAGAAAACAATGAATATTGTATTAAATGAAATTGTTGAAAGTTTTTTCAGCAGCAATTTCACCCCCTGCCCCAGTTTTTTTTTCACATATCAGTTGAAACTGTTCTATTATTTCTATCATTCTGTTCTCAATATCAAGATGCAATGTAATTTGTTTAATAGTTTGTCTTCGGAATCTCATTTTGGACATCTAATCAATGACTCCACATCCATTGGTTCAGCTAGTTGCTGAAATATATAAAAACTAACATGTTAAGTATTTCACATCCATTTGAAGAAGTATATTAGTCTGTAACTTGATTACATATCGTTGTATACTACTCAAAAGAATTTACGGGTCAGACGATATTTTTGACATTATTTTCTGAATGTCAATTATATTAGCTAGACCATAATGTCACGCATGGTATTGTTCCATTTTGACGAAAGTGGGTCTAAGCAACCCATAAATGAATTAAAATCCACTGTCATTGACACTGTCGACTAGTTCTAATGGCGAAAACATGCTTACATTTGCACGTAAATTAGGGCGAAAGCGAAAGGTCTGCTAAGTGCCCATAACTTGCTTTTTCACAAAGCGCTTCATTTGCACGCTTTGCACGTGTATTCCATGTTCCCAATGCTGAATTTCCGTATAATTGGAGCTTGCGTTCGTGTACGGTGCACACTCCAAATTCGACAATGGTACGACTTCAACTGACTATCGAAGATCGAGGAAGGGCTATTGCTTGGCTTCAGGATGGCAATACGCAAAGAAATGTTGCTCTGAGACTTGGTGTCAGTCATAGTGTCGTTGGCAGACTGTGGCAACAGTACCAAGCAACGAATTCTGTTCGAAATCGTCCACGTTCGGGAAGACCCCGAAGCACTACAAATAGAGAGGACCACTACATCATCAATATGGCTCTACGTCAACGCACAACCACTGCACGCCGATTACGTGACAATCTGCGGACTGCGACTGGAACTCGAGTGTCTGATCAAACCATATGCAATCGTCTGAGAGCCAGTAATCTATGCTGTCGTCGCCAGGCTGTTCGACCACCACTCCTACCACGTCACAGAACGGCCAGACGTGACTGGTGCATGCTTCATCTGCGGTGGCAACGTGTTCAGTGGGGTGGAGTGATGTTCACTGATGAGTCCAGGTTTAGTCTCCAGTTCAACGACGGTCGGGTTCGTGTCTACAGACGTCCTGGGGAGCGCTTCGCTGACGTTAACGTTAGACAACGTCACCGGTTCGGTGGTGGCAGCGTCATGGTGTGGGGTGGCATCTCTATCCACCACAGGACCCCCCTCTATGTGGTGGATGGCAATCTGAATGGAATCCGCTATCTGAATGAGATTATCCGGCCGTTGGTTCTCCCAGGCCTTCAGCTGATTGGCGGCGGGGCAGTTCTGCAGGATGACAATGCCAGACCCCACCGCGCCAGGGTGGTAACGGACTTTCTCAGACAACAAGGTATCGCCAGGATGGATTGGCCAGCATATTTGCCTGACTTGGCCCCAATAGAGCACGCCTGGGACGAATTAGGCAGGAGAGTTCGGGATAACCATGCCCCTCCGGCCAACCTTCATGATCTGGGTCAACTTCTTATGGCAGAGTGGCAGGCCATTCCCCAAGAGTTCTTCAGACGTCTGATCAACAGCATGAGGCAACAATGTGTCGAGTGTATTCACGCCAGGGGTGGATTCACACACTATTAAACGAATGTTCTAATGTGTAAAATCCATGTTTGACAACCTTCAACTTTGACAGCATGTCATCTGACTTTCTTGTATACAGTGACGTTTATTTGTGGGTTTTTTGTAAATATGGAACAATAAATAAAAAAATTGGTGTAGTTTACATCATCAATCTAATACACTCTGAAACTTATTTGGTTATACATTTTTTGACCCTTAAATTCTTTTGAGTAGTATATTAATTTAAAGTTTAATTTAATTTCAAGAAATTTTTTTTTAACAGGAAACAAAAATCAGTGTGACTAAACAAATTATAAAATTAAAAGTATAGCAGTAAATTAAGAAAATTAGTAAACAATGTATTTAACTTTGACGATGCTATTTGATTTTTATTAGAAAGTTGCACAAAGCTACATATAAGATGACATGTGGAAGAAGAAAAATGCCTATGCTTTGCTAAAATTTTGGGTATAAAATAATTATGAAAAACAAAACTACAGTCTCAAAAAAAAAAAAATATGCAGGGTACGTAATAAAAAGAAAACAGACGTAAGTGCCTCATCTAGGTGGTTATGGGTCTGAAATGTTTTGAAATTAGGGTTAGGACATTTCAAGTACATGACCAATTGTAAACAGCAGTTCTTTTACTATCATTCATCTGAACATTTAAAAAATATATCCATCAATTTCCAAGATTTTAGGGTACTTAATTTTACCCTCAGTACCCTTTAGCAGAAACCATTAAGTGGAAAATTTTAAGAATATCAAAGGGCTGGTCAAAGATCGCAAACACTTGAACATAATGCGTTAACAGAGGAGCATAAAACAAGTCTTACCCATGAATGTCCAAATTTACTTTTGTTCTTTTGGTTTGTTGCAAATGTTAACAGAATAAATGTGGGATTCCATTTGGTGACAATACACTGAAACAGAAAAAAACACACACCAATATATGTAGTACCTGTTTAATTACCATAGTAAACACAAATGTCATTAAGGTTAATAGTATACAATAAACAGAAGGTGCATGGGAATATTTTAGAACTTAATAATAACTAATTAGAACTCAAAATAATATCCATTCAGTACAAATACAAACAATAAAGGAATAATAAAATGTGTTACCAGGTTAGTGATAGTACATGTATTAGCATACATGCTGGAACATTCGAAAGTTTTTACCTTTTATTCGACTTGTTTGGGTTTCTTCATCGTTCACGTGTGTGAATGTACTTTTATTTTGGTCATTCGTCGGACTGTGTGCAGTCTAACGACAGATTGTTAACGACAATATATATCGAGGACTGATTAAATGAATCAGTAAATTTCATTATATTGGAGGGAAAGTGATCTTTAAACTCTTACCTTCATAGAATTTATATCAGTTGAATATTGATGGATTTCGGCAAAACTTCACTTTCAATACCATGTGACGTGTTTCGCAGGAAAACACTGATTTTACGTCAGTCATAGGCTCCGCATAGCTGTCATTGCTGTTAACACGTCAGCAGAAGTATATGTTTACTATGATTATGATTCAGTTGAAGGAGACAATTATTTAAGCTAATTTTAATGCTAACTAAAACTGTTACGCATCGAAAAAATTATGTTGTCTAACCTAATGGCGTCCAAGCAAAGTTCGGCCCGTAGTCTTTGAACCGCGAAATATGATAGGTCCAGTGTGGTTGTTAATCACGCCGTACGGAGGGGTCATTTCCAGTCAGTCATTACCTGATATTCAAATGGTGTAAGGATATGTTACGCTGTGTCTTTTTGAATGGAAATGATGTCAAACTCGAATGATGTCATTTTGGATATCCTTACATCAAAATAAACTAGTGTTAAACGTTTTTTTTTTTTCTGAACGCTGGGCAGCTTTCAGTGTAAAGTTGCTATTGAAATGGGTTTTGCTTGACGACTGAATGCATAGGTCAATTATGGAGTGTCACCCTAGTATGTTTGCTTAAAGGTCAATAAACCTAGTGCCGTGATCTCGTATTACTTTACATCTAATTTGCAAAGTTATCAAATTCTTCAAGTGTGTGATCTGAAAAATATCACCTACTTTAATTGTACTGAAAATGTAAGATATATGATATATATATGTATATATTTTAGCAAATGGAACAAGAACGGGAAGACAGAAAGAAGCGAGAAGCTGAGATAGAAAGGATGAGAAAAAAACAAGCGGAGAAAGACAAAGCAGAAGCCATCATCAAGGTACGTATAGCATTGGCTGCCATGGTTAGTTTGTTGGTTGATTTAATAAACATCGACTATTGGATGTCAAACATGGCCATATTTACAGTCATAGAGAGGGAACCTGCTACATTTTCCCGATAGTAGCAAGGGATCTTTTATAATATGCATCATCCCACAGACAGGATATCACATACAATGTACCACAGCCTTTGATATACCAGTCGTGCACTGGGTGCAACAAGAAATAACCCAATGGGCCAACCGATGGGGATTGATCCCATACCGACTGCACATCAGGTGTGCACTTTACCACTAGGCTACGATCCGCCCCCTGCCATGGTTAGTCAGAAATTCATATACTTTTTGTGTAACTATCTATTAAGACTAGAAAACACCAGACACAATGAACCTCTTAACTGGTAACAAGACAAAAGATGTTTTGTCACAGTTGTGATGTTATTCTCTAACCAATTTACAACCAGATGTCTATTTTAGATTCATGTATGTCTTAAGTGTCTCAATTTATTGTGAATTATTAATTTAAATACACACGGCTATCCTGATCGTGTCATTTGATCTGGGGATAATAAATCATCTGTTTACAAATTAAAGTAATGACTGTTGATGACATTAACTAGAAATAATTATTACCTATGTACAGTAAGTCAAATATTCACTTGGGTAGCATTTGTGATCTTTCTTAAACATTGAAACCCCTGAGTGAAGCTTACCACAATTTATTTCTTAATGAAGGAAATCATTCATGTTCTGTCAGTTTTAATGCAAAATTGATGTTTCAGAAAAATAAGGTCATGTTTATTTGTTATATTGTGCCTGAATACCTGTAAATGTGTGTTATTAGTAATCTACCAGTCCAACCTGGGGGGGGGGGGGGGGGGGGGGGGGGGGGGGGGGAGCTGTAGGTTTTGTCTCTGTCTGTCCCACATAAAGTTTTCCAGGGGTTTTTTCCACAATGCCTCAAGATATTCAGCTGAAATGTTGTACATATACATGATGTACCTTTGTCTTGTATTGTTACAGATTAAGTTTGACTTTTTGGCGATTTACCAATTTGTGGTAGAGTTATAGCCCTTGAACATAAGACATACGAAAATTTGTTGGGCCCAGTAAGGCACATGTATTGCTTTAGCAGTACTCTGAGGATGCTTCTAGTTCTCTACTGGTCTAACCGGTCCCACACATATAGTTTTACAGACTTCTTTTCACAGTGGCTCAAACTATAAATATTAGGAGAAGGATTAGTAAGTTGTAAAACTTGTGCCTAATCCATTTGTTCTTTTAAAAAGCAATACAATATGTTTCAATCACAGTGCACCGAAACAGCTTGATAAGTGAGACATTTAATTCCATACAATTGTTGTTTATTTCTTGTAGGAAGAAGAAGAAAAGCGACTACAGGAGGAGAAGAAGCAGCGAGAGCACGAGGAGTATCTCCTGCTCAAACAGCAGTTCACCGTGGATGAGGAGGGCCAGTGTGACGCCGAAGTTGATCTCAGTGTAAGTCGAAACATTGTGGTGTAAGTTGAAACATCTCAGTGTTAGTTTAAACATCTCAGTGTAAGTCAAAACATCATTGTGTAAGTCAAAACATCTCAATGTAAGTTGAAACATCTCATTGTGTGTCACAACATCTCATTGTAAGTCAAAACATCTCAGTGTAGGTTGAAACATCTTGGTGTAAGTTGAAACATCTCAGTGTAGGTCGAAACATCTTGGTATAAGTCAAAACATCTTGGTGTAGGTCGAAACATCTGTGTAAGTCGAAATATCTCAGTGTAAGTCGAAACATATATCTGTGTAAGTCGTATAAGTCTATACATCTCGGTGTAAGTAATGTAAATCGAAACATCTGAATGTAAGTTAAAACATCTGAATGTAAATCAAAACATCTGAATCTAAGTTAAAACATCTGAATGTAAGTGAAAACATCTCAATGTAAGTGAAAACATCTCAATGTAATCAAAACATCTGTCTTTATTACTCCACTGGTCACACATAACAGGGAAAATATTTTCTCAGTGAAAAATATTCTGCATTGGTGTAACGTACAATACTATTGGATGATTTGATGCTTACAAACCAATGACCTTGTCAGTACTAAATCTGACTTCATCATGATTTGGCAAACTTAAGTTTTTTCATGGCATGGTTTGACACATTAGGAGTCAAATTAATTTCAAATTGATTGATTCAAATTAATGTGAATTGTTTTTATTGTTTTTAAGCTGAAATCTGAAGTGTAGGAATGATATGATTGGTTTACCTATAGATGACTTTCCTAACGTGGACATCAAATTACAAAGGATTTGGGAGCTACATTTTGGGAGATATTGCTACCAAAGTATTTTAGGAAATTATGCTAGACACTACTTCTTTAAATAGTATCACTAAAAACTAGATTTTGTTTTGTGTACCCTAAGTAATATGTTGACAGCTGACGACAGTCACTTGTCGCACCCTTGTTTTGGCTTCGTATATAATAAGTATAGCATATCTCAGCGTAATTTCACTTGAAATCCATATTTCGTAAATGTTAAAATTTTGTAATTACAAAATTTTCTTCAAACATTCAGGAGCATTAGTAATGTTCAAACTAAAAAATATTCAATAAGAATTTTGCATTGGAATTTTTCCAGCATTCTTAAAATGGAAACGTAATGTACCCAATGTATTGTTATTGTAAAGAGATGCAAAGTGATGTCACTGGAACACTCAAAATTAGCTGTATTAGTACAATGCTGTTTCACATTAAAATACAAACTGGTCTACTAACCTTGGCCCCTATAACGAGCAGACAAACACTGTTTACAGGTCGGTATGTTTTTAGATTTCATAATTGTAAACAAAGCGTTACGTTTAAGTTTTAAAAGTAGTATTGCATATGGCACCATGTTTCTCTCATAAAGATGATGATGCAGTTACTTCCCTTTGTCATATGGTCTTTATTTCTGTTTTCCAGTCAGAATCTTTGCTTCAAGAGTTCATACAGTACATTAAGGTTAGTAACTTAAAATAGAGCTAACTTAATTACATGTCCAGCATATTCAGATAGAAAATGGATGTGTGTGTGTGTCTGTCTGTGTATGCGTGTCTGTCTGTGTTTGTGTGTGTCTGTGTGTGTACGTGTTTGTGTGTGTGTGTGTGTGTCTGTCTGTCTGCGTGCTTAAGCACAAGTATTGTAAAATGTTGTTGAACCAGTACTAATTGAAAACATTGTACATCATCTCTGTGCAATCTACCGAGACTGCTGTTATTGTTAACCGTTCACAGAGTTCTGTCCCTTGCATCACTTTAGATTGTTTTTGTTTTTGTGCTTTTCTGTCAGAACTTGGATTGGAGGGGGGGGGGGGGGGGATGATATCCAGGCCAGTTTAGAAATAGCATGATTAGAATTTAATTCACTTTCTTAAACATTTTTATTTATTTCATTTCAATATGTGTTACATGTTTTACATTAGCTAACCTCTTTGTAGGTATTGAAGGTTGAATAGCTTGACAGTGTCACATACATTCAATTTATATTTGCTAACCTCTGCAGAACCACGACAGGAAACTTGTTTTCTTTTTGACAGAAGTGTGCAATAAATGTGTATGACTGCACACTTTTAAAACCTCACCTCTCACTCGGTCAGACTTCACTATAGTGTCATGCAGCATTACTGACGAGTCATATGCATCGTTACGACACACTTTTAAAACCTCACCTCTCACTCGGTCAGACTTCACTATAGTGTCATGCAATGTTACTGACGAGTCGTTACTGACGAGTCGTATGCATCGTTACGACACACTTTTCATGTTTTCATTGTCGGAAGATAAGACTATCGGTAACATTAACTTACTAAACTCTTTGCAGGACATGAAAGTCGTAATGCTTGAAGATCTTGCTGCTCATTTCAAGTTAAAGACACAGGTGAGGTTCCTTTCATAGTTGTGTCTACTTTACATTGCTTCTTTGTTAGCTGTTCTTAAATATGTAGATTTGTTTTTCAAACATTTGGTTTAAGTCTTTGTCAGATGGCATTCCCCCATTCCAAAATTACAGTTGTCCTAAGTAAATATTGTTGGTATCATTACAAATAAAAAAATGTAGCAGGTTTCCTTTCAAAGACTATATGTCAAAATTACAAAATGATTGCCAATGATTATAAATCAGTGTGCTCTAGTGGTGTTAACCCCCCCCCCCCCCCCCCAAAAAAAAAAACCACCAAAAAAAAAACATTATAAATATTTTCACTTGTCTCCCTTGTTGTGCTCGACAACTGGCATATTGAAATCTATAAGATGTGCAGTGCTATCTGTTAGAAAGTGATTATAAACGTTTCAGGGGCTGGATTTAGCCGAGTCAGTAGAGCACTCATGTGGTCATAGGATTGAACCCATGTAATTCTCCCCTCCCCATCCCATCCAGTTCTCCACTACTGGTATATCAAAGGTCTCTCTGTGGAAAAATACATCTAAAAGATCCCTTGTACAAGTTTGCAACATAACCCCAATGCTCATAGGAAGCCTAGCTTTATACATTGTAGACAGATCCCTTGCATAAGTTTGCAATATATCCTCAATGCTCATAGGAAGCCTACCTTTATAGACCGATCCATTGCATAAATTCACAATATAACTTTAATGCTCATAGGAAGCCTAGCTTTATAGACCAATCCCTTGCATAAGTTCGCAGTATAACCTCAGTGCTCATGGAAAGCTTAGCTTTATGGGATGAACCCTTGCATAAGTTTGCAATATAACCTTAATGCTCATAGGAAGCCGAGCTTTATAGACAGATCCCTTGCATAAATTTGCAAAATAATTTCAATGCTTATGGGAAGCCTATCTTTATGGGATGATCCCTTGCATAAGTTCGTAATATAATCTCGATGCTCATAGGAAACTGAGTTTTATGGAGGATGTGTGATTTTATTTCAGGATGTCATTCAGAGAGTACAGGACCTGCAGGCAGAGGGTCAGCTAACTGGCGTTATCGACGACCGCGGAAAGTTCATTTATATAACCATGGACGAGCTGGAACAGGTGGCCAAATACATCCGGCAACACGGCCGCGTGTCCATCACCGAGCTGGCTCAGTCCAGCAACAGACTGATTGACCTAAATCCAGACAACGCACAGACACACCTCGCTCTGCTTTCCACAGTGTCGTCATGATCAACTCACAGAATTTCTCTTGGCTTTTGTAACGATAATGTTGGATGTTTTAAATTAAAGTTGTATTTATTGGGACAGATGTCTAGTTTTTGACTTGAGATGCTAAAAGAGTTATGTGTTGATTCTTTGGTTGGTTTGTTTTAGATACACATACATGTTAGAGTCCTTCTTTGAAAGTGGTATCTTTTTGTTTATTCCAGACACTTTTACAGTTGAATACACAATTAATTAGACATTAATTTTGTCTTAATCTCCCCATTGCCTCTAAAATATTTCCTGGATAATTCCCCCTCTGAACTATTTCCTGGATACATGTGAAACAGATAGAAAAAAATTAATATCCATGGACAGACCACCAAAAAATAAACATATTTTACAAAATAATTAGTCAAATATTGGGATGAAAATTGTGTCAAAAATAATAATTGTTTTAATGTTTTTTACCATTAAATATAAGAACCAAGTTTCCAAATCACTACTGTAAATAAATAATAGATCTTAAAACTGATGTTATGTTGATTTTCGTGATGCATCTGGCCAGGTTTTGACCAAATTTGCAATCCATGTCTGGGTTCCATAATATGTAACCAGTGGTGTTCACTTCAAAATATGTGCAGAACCAGACAATTTTAGCACAAATAAGAAGGAATTTATTTTGCTACATGGTTCAATTCTTTGAAGCACCATGGCATACATATATAATATATGTGTTATTGTCAAAATGCTCATCATAGAAATAGAAATATTTTTAAAATACCTTTAATTAGCTTTATTATGTCTGGATTTTATTTTTAACATCACATGATGAATGTTTATTTTACATCAACCTGAACAGTATGATGTCCAACCTTCTACTAAACATGTGACTGGATGACCTGAATTGTGCTGAATGACGGCCATTGTAGAGTGCTCGGGTCGGGTCGTACCGTAGAATATCATTTTCAAAGAAGGACTCTATTTGTTTTCTATCTATTTTTCCAATCATTCATCAAATCACTATTATACATTTATAGTACATGAATATTGGAAAGGAAAGAATTTAATATCACGTGGACATGTTTAAAATCTGACATCTGTGATAGTGTGTACCGTAAATCCTTGAACAGAGGCCTGCCTCGAATAGAAGTCTGCCTCGATTAGAGACCGGGTCTCAGAGCGTCGCAAAATAGAGGCCTGCCTTGAATACAAGCCTGCTTCAATTATTTCTGCTATTCTAGCTTTATAAGGTTAGTGACCGCGTTATACTCGTCACTTCCATTGCATGACGTCACTTTTTTAACCATATGGCCAGAACAGCAGGACAGGAAAATAATTTCAAAATAAATAAATAGAAGGCTGCCTGAATAGAGGCCGGGTTTTAGAGCATCACGAAACAAACTGCCTAGGCTTCTATTGAAGGATTTACGGTACATGCTTATTTTGTCAGGACCTAACTTTCAACATGTTTGATGTCCAGTTCCACATCAAGGAACAATATTTCAAAATCTTAGGCAACTGGAGGTCTGTTCAAATGATTTTCACCAAAGTTATTAATTGTTCTGTTAAGTGAATTATATTTTCTTAACCTAATTAATTACCTCAAAACTGCATTGAAATTTGTATCTTATAAATTTTACAACTTTTAATTTTAGAATATATAGTGGTTCACCACGAAACTGATTGGCAGTTCACTTATGATTTATATTATCACTTGTGAAAATTACTCATTCCAACCAGTGCACCATGACTGGTATATCAAAGGCTGTGGTATATGCTATCCTGTCTGTGGAATGGTGCATATAAAAGATCCCTTGCTACTAATGGAAAAATTTAGCAGGTTTCCTCTCTTAAGACTATAAGTCAAAATTATGAAATGTTTAAAATCCAATAGCCAATGATTAATAAATCAGTGTGCTATAGTGGTGTCGTTAAACAAAAATGACAAGTTTTTGATATATCTAGAATACTGTGAAAAATAAGATTGAAAACAAAAAGCTGTTTGTAAAACTGATTACCAGAAAGAATATTGTGCAGTTTCCTGCTTCTTGAACACTATATGCGTATTTCACAAACATTTAGGGTCTTGCTTAATTTTTCACATCTGTCTTTTAGCTGTCTATACATTTGTTTGGCACCCCTCAGTTCAAGACTTTCACATCTGTCTTTTAGCTGTCTATACATTTGTTTGGCACCCTCAGCCCAAGACTTACACATCTGTCTTTTAGCTGTCTATACATTTGTTTGGCACCCCTCAGCCCAATACTTTCACATCTGTCTTTTAGCTGTCTATACATTTGTTTGGCACCCCTCAGCCCAAGACTTTCACATCTGTCTTTTAGCTGTCTATACATTTGTTTGGCACCCCTCAGTTCAAGACTTTCACATCTGTCTTTTAGCTGTCTATACATTTGTTTGGCACCCCTCAGCCCAAGACTTTCACATCTGTCTTTTAGCTGTCTATACATTTGTTTGGCACCCCTCAGCCCAATACTTTCACATCTGTCTTTTAGCTGTCTATACATTTGTTTGGCACCCCTCAACCCAAGACTTTCACATCTTATTATGAGGAGTTGAACAAGTAAATACTTTCTTTTTCTTTTTTAAACGCCACAAATATTTAACAGGAGACAAAGACATTTTTTGTTTTTTTAAACGTTACAAACATGGATGATGATGAGATGAATGGTGAAACTGCAGTATTTCCATTTCAGTATGGGACTACTTGACAGGTCCATGCTCCACGCTTGCTGTCAGTTGAGCTATGTCGATATCACCTGAGCCCGGGGTACACGGAACCTGTAGTGCATGCCGGGTAATCACCCCCACATGGGGTCATACACTTAGGAAACACACCCATTATTGCACCCGTGAATTGGGTGAAACTTGGTGTATGTGGCCTTACACCTACCCATCGAGCCTAGCAGTACACTCGCTCTGGGTTGCAGCCGGTACTGGCATGAAAAATCCCCCATTGCCTCAGGTGGAATATGAACCCAGTACCTACCAGCCAGAAGTCTGATGGCATAACCACTACACTGAATCCGGTGTAAATAAGTAAATACTTATGTTCACAATCACTTGTTCTGAATTGACACCTATCCTGATGATTCAGTGTAGAATGTATTTTTAAAACACTAATATAATCACAATTCTGACATTTTTATAAACATTTGGGCATCAAAAATAAACATCATGTACAAAAATACCGATTCAAAGCAAGTAGATGTGTAGCTAACTTGTAATCAGAAATACTGTAGTGTTCGAAGTACATCTAACTTTGAATGTTGCAGTTATATAGTCCACGCCTTTCACTATTGTGATACATATACACATGCATGTGACAGTTATATAGTCCACGCCTTTCACTATTGTGATACATATACACATGTATGTGACAGGACTTGTCATGAAACATTGTTTTATTTGGCCAGTAAATTCCTGTAAGTTTGGGGCGAGGCATAGCCCAGTGGTAAAGCGTTCGCTTGATGCGCGGTCGGTCTGGGATCGATCCCCATCAGTGGACCCATTGGGCTGTTTCTTGCTCAAGCCAGTGCACCACGACCGGTGCATCAAAGGCTGTGGTATGTGCTATTCTATGGGATGGTGCATATAAAAGATCCCTTGCTGCTAATCGAAAAGAGTAGCCCATGAAGTGGCGACAGCAGGTTTCCTCTCTCAATATCTGTGTGGTCCTTAACCATATGCCCGACACCATATAACCGTAAATAAAATGTGTTGAGTGTGTCGTTAAATAAAACATTTCCTTCCTTCAAGTTTAGTCTACTCAGCCAGGTATTGTTTTACTTGAAACATGCATAGGATCCTTCTGAAAACTCATTCAGCCATCTACGTTGCGAAACGGTCGCATATACGACTATATTTTTCATACAAGCAGGCGCCATCTGGCTCCTACATGAACACGTTTTTATGATGTATATGTTGATTCAAGTGTTGCATGTAACAATGTCTGTAACCTATGTTACTTTTTTGTCGTCTATGAGATTTTATTTGGTGGTATATGCCCTTTAGAGGACCATGCTACCTTTTAGAGGAATATCTTGAGTTTGTATCCATTAAACTGAACAGCACATTAATCTACTCGTATAATAGATATATATACACCGTTATAATATGAATAATAAAACTAATACATAGCATTATGAATACAATTGGTAATCCTTATGACTATATTTCAAATTTTGCTTTGCAGTTACATGTACATGTCGAGAAATTAATTTAAAAACAAACAAAACATTGAGCTCTTGTAATTTACATATAGTAATATGGGCTAAACTTGCCTAAAGTTTGTTTTGTTTAAACGACACCACTAGAGCACATCGATTTATTAATCATTGACTATTGGATGTCAAACATTTGGTAATTCTGATATAGTCTAAGAGAGAAAACCTGCTACATTTTACCATTAGTAGCAAGGGATCTTTTATATGCACCATCCCACAGACAATAGCACATGCCACAGCCTTTGATATACCAGTCGTGGTGCACAAATAGCCCTATAAGCCCACCGGCAGGGATCGATTCCAGACTGGTAGCACACTAATCGGGCCCTTTACCTCTGGGTTACATCTCGCTCCTAGACAACACATTATTCTACTCATTATTGAGTAATAAAACATGTTAAAAGTGTAAAATACAAAGCATTATGTCGATCAGTAATCACTTCGACAATATTTAAATTTTGTTTTGCAGTTACAAGAGAAAATAATTTTAAAAACAAAACAAACGTACGATGTTGTTTTAAGTAATTTTCCACGTTGAGCTATTGTAATTTACAAGAAGAACACTGTCATAGGAAGGTGCCAAAAAGGGGGGGGGGGCACACACACACATACATACATATATATATATATATATATATATATATATATATATATATATATATATATATATATATATATATACATATATATATACATACATACATACATACATACATACATATACATATATATATATGCACACACGCACACACGTACGTACCATTACTGCTGATCCCCCCCCCCCCCCCCCCCGTTCCTACGCCAGTGAAGAGTTACATGGGCTAAAAACGTTGCAATGGCTATAGACTTGTGATAGTTCCTTTAAAGCATACTAAGACATCTTCTTTATAAACAATTTGTTTTATCTATTGGCACTTGTGTTTAAGAAAATACTACTACTGTTATTGCTATACTCTCTCTCTCTCTCTCTCTCTCTCTCTCTCTCTCTCTCTCTCTCTCTCTCTCTCTCTCTCTCTCTCTCTCTCTCTCTCTCTCTCTCTCTCTCTCTCTCTCTCTCTCTCTCTCTCTCTCGCAAACACACACTTCATTTTGCAGTTGCATGTATCTCTCCAAAAATTCAACAAATTGGCTACACTGGACCTTTCAGTACCAAAAAAAAATTCAATATTTCAACACAAGAATACTCTTAAATCGAATATGTTTCATAACAATGTTTTATCAAATAAATACATTTTTGCATTAAAAAATTCTGTTTTCCCTGTTGACTCCACAATATACATAAAATGAATTATGCAAACATGAGTGGTGCTTGTCTGTTGAATGTATGTACATACGTTATGACACGGACAATGCATGTTGAATTAAATATAAATTATATTCACTGGTTGAGACAGATAGACTGCATGCTGTCTGGTACTCAAAAACTGCATAAAAATTGAAACCATACAATGTAACTACATTTGTATTTCAGAACCGGATCAAGATAGTGCAAACTGATCTATTGTTAAGTCTGTCTCCTTTCTAGAGAATTCTGAATTCACTACTTTTCGTCTTTCACAAAGGCTGGACATTCTTTTGTATCAATGAAACGCACGCACACAATATTTAGACTAGCCTGTCCCAAACAACACGAGTAACCAGAAACGTTATGTATATTGCATGGTAGTAAATTCACCAACTAACTGCAAGAGGTACTATTACATGCCTTGATTTGTGATCAGTCATAATCAGAATTTGTAACAACAATCTGTGTAGAAAATCTGCAAACTGGACTAATAATAGTACAATACAGATTTGAGTAATCCGTGGACATTCCCACAGCATTTTCTCCCATTCATCACTGTAGATGGTAAAATAGTGAGAGTTGGATAGTCTGGTTTCCGAATTCACTCCATAGAAAACATCGCAACTCCTGTCATTGTCTGCAGGGATAGACCGTATTCTGGACCTACAGACGGACTAAGAAGTGCACCCTCTGAAACATTTCAATGTCGTATTAAATTATAAAAGTACACAGAATCCTACTAAAAATAGGACATACATTTTTATGCTGAACAAGAACTGAAACTCATTGTTGCTGACTTTACTGTGGGTCTTATCAACTGTCCATGTCCATGTGTGCATACCAGGACCGTAACCAAAGGGGAGCAGGTGGTGGTAATAGCAAGGGTAGTTACTTCCCCCACCTTCGAAGAATACGAAAACGTGTCCATTCAGAGTAAAACTACCCATTTTCTAGATGAGGAACCTCAATATTAATGTGTCATGGTTCTTTTTAGTCTCCTCTCCCCGATTATAGACTAGGTTCGGTCCTGGAGACTCGTACTTCCCTGTCGTTAGGTATTCTAAGACGCTGAACTGCTTCAGTATCTGTCGTAGTCGTAATCCTTGTAAGATCTCCTTTCGTTGGGATCCCACCTGACCCAGTTCTCTGGACTCCTGGGTCTGTAGCTCCTTCTGTAATAGTCGTCCTGGCTGGAGGCCCGCTCATAGTACTCGTCCTTGTAACTACACGCTGCCCGCGGCAGTCTGTCGTCCGCGCTTCGGTATCCAGGTCTCGGTTGTGCGTAGATGTGATACTCGCCCGCTTCGCACTGAACTTTCACGTCAGTTCGGGCATACTTTCCGTAAGTTTTTTCCAGTTCTCTGCGAAGGAACTCCGGCAGAGAGGTGAATGACCCTTGCGTTCGCTTCAGATTCACTGTCGTGAGCTGCCCCCATTCTAACACGCCTTCTATCGTGAAGTTCTCCGAGGATGGGTAATGAATCACTTGTGGTTCGGCCGGTAACTGCTGCACGGGCTGAGGTGCCAGCTGCTGCACGGGCGGAGGTGCCAGCTGCTGCACGGGCGGAGGTGCCAGCTGCTGCATGAGTGGAGGTGCTAGCTGCTGCATGGGCTGAGGTGGAAGTTGTACTGGTTGAGGTGCTATCGGTTGTACCACAGGAGGATACTGTGGCATGACGGGTGGGGGTGGCGGATTCATGGAGTTCTGAACACCGGGGTATGGATTGTAATACGTTGGATTTGGCACAGCGCCCAAAACACCGTTAGGTCCATGAGTGTAATGTGATGGTTGGTACCCTCCATACATCGGCGTCGACGAGTACTGCACCGGTGCGGTTTGAGCTAGCTTTGGGTCCATTTGCCCCATTCCGTAGTACTGGGGGATGGTCGGAGAATGTCCACCAACGAAGTTACAGTATTGGTTTGGAGGGCACTGAAATGCTTCGACTCTCGCTGGGATTTCTGGCACCGGTGCCGTGTATCCGGACCTGCCTAGAAAAGGGTGTTGCTTTGGTCTGTCGTGCTGTAGCGATCCCACAGCGGCGTTGTGATTGTATGGTGTCAGCGCTGGGATTTCCAGCAATGGTCTTTGTCCAAATTTCGACGACACGACTGGATCTACCATTGTCATTTAGCTGAAGTGAAACACATAATACGTCTGTTTGAGAGATTGTCCAATGCAGTGCAACTAACACGATGTCATGCTAGGTAGGCCCATTGTTAGAAACAACCGTCAGGCATCTGGTGCTGGAATTAGTTTATAAAGACCTTCACTTTGTGGTTGTACAATTTAATGTGCTGTAGTATAGATGCAATCTATCTCATGCGTGTTTCTTCTTGAGCACAAGTTAACCTAGTTACTGAAAACCACACTTGACATATATGGTGCATTTGATTTATTATCTGCATGCAGTCATTCCTGACTACCACAACCATATATGTAGTGTCGTCTCGAGATAGACGTCTGAAAATTCCGCTTCATTAAAAGAAATCTTTTTGTTTTCTTCAGAAAAATTCACTTCATCAAAAGGTACAACCTTTTCAATAACCGTTTTCTCTAGATGTTACGCATTTTAATGATTATTGCTGATTGTTCTTATACACACCAATGACTACAGAATGTGTCACAGTGATTTAGTTGACGAATGTTGTTCTTTTCTCCTGTATCATCAATCGTTTGTATTTGATGGAGAAGTAACACACTCCAATAGGTCACCGAAACCATATGAACTAATTTGAACGTCACAAATTAAATCCAAGGTGTTGGCAATACAGGCTTTGTGTGGTATGTAATAACAGACAATGTTTTCAGTGTGTATTTTCGTGGAATTTCAGATATCCATCAACTTTATAACTCCTTGGTAGACACTGTTTAATTCGGTCACGAAAAGTTCTGTTATATTCTATTCACAACAGCGTCCTATATTCTCATGGTTCCTACTTCCATACACAAAACATTCTTATATTACTTTTTATCTACAAATGTTTGTGTCGGCAGTCACATTACCTATTTGTTAACAAAAGTGAGAAGTTCATTTCAAGTTATTCCCAGTCTTACTAGTCGGAGGACGTGTCCATGTTCGTGTTTCTGGCGACGAAGTTCGCCATGTTAAATTCCAGCCGGGTATCCACAACAGAGATTTATTGTCGGAGCTATCGGGTGCGAGGACTCGCTGAACAATTCGGCAGTGAATGTAGATGAGCTCGCCCCGGTGACGTTCGATCTTTATTTGAGGGTCTACACGGTACAACCGATCGATACGACCCACTTTTATGAACGACCTGTTTTTCAAAATGAAAAGTCGTGTTTCCTTAAAGACACTGACGCTAGTTGCTACGTCGTGTGAGCTATTGTCGGGTATTGTAGCTTCTTCCCACGAAACAAGAAGAAGGTTTTTTAAAGTAATTAATCATCATCTATTGGATGTCAAACATATATATATATATATATATATATATATATATATATACACACACACACACACACACACACACACACATATATATATATATATATATATATATATATATATATATATATATATATATATATATATATATATATATATATATATATATATATATATATATATATATATATGACGTCTAAATTTGCCATTTTTGAATAAACTTAAATGAAAACCAGGCCCTGTTGTGTTAAGGCAAAGGTTGATGAGTTTAAGTTGTTTGTAAATGGTAAACATTTCAGATGTGAATATTAATTAATAAAAATAGGTTAATTTCTTTTAACATTAGCTAAACTTTCGTTGTTGAGTGTATATGTGTGTGTGTGTATATATATATATATATATATATATATATATATATATATATATATATATATATATATATATAATATATCATTATGACGTCTAAATTTGCCATTTTTGAATAAACTTAAAAGAAAACCAGGCCCTGTTGTGTTAAGGCAAAGGTTGATGAGTTTAAGTTGTTTGTAAATGGTAAACATTTCAGATGTGAATATTAATTAATAAAAATAGGTTAATTTCTTTTAACATTAGCTAAACTTTCGTTGTTGAGTGTATATGTGTGTGTGTGTGTATATATATATATATATATATATATATATATATATATATATATATTATGACGTCTAAATTTGCCATTTTTGAATAAACTTAAAAGAAAACCAGGCCCTGTTGTGTTAAGGCAAAGGTTGATGAGTTTAAGTTGTTTGTAAATGGTAAACATTTCAGATGTGAATATTAATTAATAAAAATAGGTTAATTTCTTTTAACATTAGCTAAACTTTCGTTGTTGAGTGTATATGTGTGTGTGTGTGTATATATATATATATATATATATATATATATATCCATTACACATCTTGTAGTTTACTGCTTAATGACAATTTCATAGGTTTTTTTTTATTAACATTAAAGATTTACATACTTTATACTAGACTAGTATTTCAAAGGCAGCATCAAAATTAATTACAAACAAGAGACTTACTTGTTTAATTGAGTTGAAAACATTCGCAGGATTCATATTACACTGGTTAGTACATATGCCCAATGCACCTTGTAGGGTATGTGAGTGACATGCACCTGGAATAATGTTTGAATGGTGTGGTGGGACGAAGGTGAGATTAGTTCGTGGGTTGTATTCCATGTTAACCATCAGCCTTGGAGTACCAACCCTGAGAGGAATGTGACCACAATTTATCTTGTATGCCTTTATTTTGTGACGCTGGCTATTTATCACTCAATGTGTGTGGTGAAGACGGAAGTTGACATTCTCAATCCTAAACAAATGTTCATAATCATCCTGGACCACCCTTTGTATGCCAATGACAAACGGATTGAATGTATATGGCCATTAAGTCATGGTGAATATCACTTAATTGTGCTTTTCAAAACAAGAGTTAATAAATAATTTTGGCGGGAAGCCGGCATTCTGCACCTTTAAACAATTTCAGGATTATAAACACAAGCGTGAAAATGCCCCCCCCCCCCCCCCTCCCATATCAAACCTATAAAATCCTGGCTACGCTAGTGGATGTATTATAAACATGAATGAACGAACGTAACTACAAACAAACGCCTGGCCGGTTTCTGTGGTTCTCTACCGTTGAGCACCCCGCTTTACAGCCACCATAAAGCGGTTCGTTTATTGAATATCGGTGTATGCGATTGCAAGGGCTTGTTGACAGAGATTTATGATAAAGTGAATATTAGTTTTCTAAACAGTTCCACTGTGGGGATGAGTCAAGGCATGCCTGGGCTACAATGGCAACAATCAGGTCTGGCGTTATTTAAAGCGCCGCTTGAGCAGTGACTGTTCGCCCTGATTGATTGATGACCCAATGAATGGCGGGTGCTCGTGGTCGGGTGGGTGGGATTTCTTTTGGTCTGAGGGCGGGATGTAGCCCAGTGGGAAACGCTTGCCTGATGCGCGGTCGGTCTAGGATCGACCCCCGTCGGTGGGCCTATTGGGCTATTTCTCGCTCTAGCCAATGCACCACGACTTGTATATCAAAGGCCGTGGTATGTGCTAACCTGTCTGTGGGATGGTGCATATAAAAGATCCCTTGCTACTAATGGAAAAATGTAGCAGGTTTCATCTCTATGACTGTGTCGAAATGACAATATGTTTGACATCCAACAGCCGATGATTAATAAATCAATGTGCTCTAGTGGTGTTGTTAAACGAAACAAACTTCTTCTCTTGGTCTGTATCAAAGTGGCCGGTGTACAGTTACTGTTTTGAAACGGTCTCGGTGGTGTAGCGGTAAAGCCATCAGACTTAAGGCCGGTACAGTGGCGTAACGAGGGGTGGGGGCACTGGGGCAATGCACACACCCCCACCCCCACCCCCATCAAACCTTTTTTAAAACTATTAAATTTTATAAAATGATACATACATATATACACACACAAACACACACACATACACACACACACACACACACACACACACACACACACACACACACACACACACACATACATACATACATGCATGCATATATATGCATAATAATAATAATAATAATAATAATAATAATCCACAAATAGTAACTAGTGCACTAATCTCCCTTGTGACCTTCTGTCTATTAATCGTTAACAAAACGTCAGATACCCATTTTATTTTACAAGTTATACAGACTGGGTAGTGATCACTCTTAGCTAAACATGGTACCTAATTTCAACAATATTATGTCCCCTGTGTTTGGAATAAACGTGATCAAAAGTCTCTCTGTCGATACGCTGGTGGGCTGAGTAATACTCTGTGCAAAGTCATAATTAGATACTAGCTGTGACCATGTTTTGTTAAAATCTCCAAGTATGATTCATTCGATGTTTTCTTCATCTGAGTTGCTAATTTCAATTTCATAAATATCAATCCAAGAATATTGAATCAGGAGGTCGATATACAAAGTTTACTAGAAAAGATTTAGTATGGGGATATTGACTTTCAATCCATATAGATTCTATACTGACACTTTACACATCTTACCTGCGTATCAAAGGTATATGTTCCGTAATATAATACCGGCCTCGGTGGCGTCGTGGTTAGGCCATCGGTCTACAGGCTGGTAGGCATGGGATTTTTAATCCAGATACCGACTCCAAACCCTGAGTGAGTGCTCCGCAAGGCTCAATGGGTAGGTGTAAACCACTTGCACCGACCAGTGATCCATAAATGGTTCAACAAAGGCCATGGTTTGTGCTATCCTGCCTATGGGAAGCGCAAATAAAAGATCCCTTGCTGCTAATCGGAAAGAGTAGCCCATGTAGTGGCGACAGCGGGTTTCCTCTCAAAATCTGTGTGGTCCTTAACCATATGTCTGACGCCATATAACCGTAAATAAAATGTGTTGAGTGCGTCGTTAAATAAAACATTTCTTTCTTTTCCTTAATACAAACTACAATACCGCCACCTTTGTTTTTACATCGATCTTTACGTTCAATACAAAAACCATCAATCTGTATCGCTGTATCATCTACATATTCATTTTAAAATGTTTCTCACAAACCTAAGATGTCTAAAGACCGAATCTGTTTTAGTGTGATTTTAATTTCTTCAATTTTGGGCATAATATGTTCTAACCCAAATGATGTGTCATTATTAGCATTTATTGGTTCCAACAGACGAATTTAACTTATTTTTACCTAGATTGATGGAATTAATATTGGTGTCACCTTGAAAGATATCGAGTGTGCAATATAATTTTCCCTTCGTAGTGGGTGTAGATTTGTTACAATTAATACCATTAGTTATTACAGATTATATGTTAGTTTCACTATATTTTCCCCGACTATCTGTTGTATGTGAATATGTAGCCTATGTACAACAACATATGTTTTTGCATACCTTTAAGATTAAGACTAGAAATGTTACTACACATGTACTAGTATTGCTACCACACATACAAAACAAAACTAGATATCACATCTGTTGTTAATGTCAGCATACTGTTTGACATAATGTGTAACATTAATACAGGGCCTGTACTGCATGTCCTAATCTGACCAACCATCCTGGCGACATTCACGAGATGAATGTCCATAAAAACCACAGTCCCAGCATTGAATGGAAGTGTCTCTTTGTCTTCTATGCCTATTTCCTGAGAACGAATGGCTGCTTTTGTGTTCATTGATAGACAGGTCATGCTAATTTCGATTGTAAGGTGGGTTGGCCACCACCCCCAACATGGGTTGCCCCTCCCCAGTATAAATCCTGGCTACACCAGTGGGCCGGTAGGTACTGGGTTCGCTTGCCGGTACCGGCTCCCACCCAGAGCGAGTTTAACAACTCAGTGAGTAGGTGTGAGACCAGTACGTCGACTTTTCTCTCACTAACCACTAACAACTGATCGCAAACCCACTATCCCAAGAAAGACAGCTGAAGTGTGTGCCCAGGACAGCGTGCTTGAACCTTAACTGGATATAAGCTCGGCAATAAATGTAAACAACAAACGTTCTTGGTATGTGCGATATCTTCAGGTATACATCGGTCTTCGTGGCTTAGTGGTTACGCCATGAGAATTAACCTTGGTTCCAGGTTTACTTCTTAGTATTCAGAGAGAGAGCGTTAATGCAAGTCCGTGCTTAACGAGAGGTGTTACTCCAGGCAGGCACTAAGCAAGTAGACATGGGGAGGGGTGCTGACTGAGGGCTCAAAGCAAAGATTCTAGGTGGATTCGAGGGTACGCTCCCCCGTAAAATTTTGAAAACTGATGTCCTAAAATGCAATTTCCTGTCATTCATCTCTGTTTTAAGATTTACTATCAATAATAGTTTGTATTCAGAATTATTGTGGGGGGATCTAGATCCCTGCAACCCCCTCCCACCGCTCCGACGTACTTGTCCCCACCTACTAAAAAAGAAGACTTGTAGAAGTTGTAGAAGTATTTTTGTTTTGTTTAATGGTGTATGTGTGCGTTTTATTTATTTATTTATTTATTATCAATTTTATTATGTATGTATTATTATTGACATCTTCTAAAATGGCTGCCATTGTCAAAGCTGTGATAGCGATATAGTCCGAAAACCTGCTTACAGCCACTATATATTATATTTACAACAAACCCAACTTAGCTGAATCACAAGACATTGACTCAATGAGTAACACAAATTTAATGTACACAACTCGAAAGAATATGCATGGAACTGATGTAGGAGGCCATTTTGAAAACAAATGCCCTATGTTGGCCACGGCCACATTTTCAAATGTCACAGGGCGGCGTGAAATGGAGAAATAATAGAACAGAACAGAACTTTATTTCTCAGGTCACCAAACGGTGATACATTGAGGTGGTTTACAAACATATATATTGACAGCTGCAGTGTACTATCAACAAATTATCTTATATAATAATTAATTATGGTATATAATAATAGCAACAATACATAAATGGGTGTAATTATTATATAAGAATTTTAAAGACAGCAGTATACTCTAGACGTGATACATTATACTATAATGACACACTGAATATAATTACAACATATACATGTTTTTAAAAACGGTGTTAATAACATTGAGGAACATACATAAGTTATTAGTGGTTGATAACTTTGTCTGTTTAGTAGTGTCTATTTAGATATGTTGATATTTCATTTGTAAAATAAGGACACTGAAATAAATAATGATATTCATCACCTAAAGCAGTGTTACAAAGTGGACATATTCTGTCTTCTCTTTCAGTGTTTTGCCATCGGCCAGTTTCAATTGGTAAATAATGATTACTAGCCCGGAATCGAATGTAGACTGTTCATAGTTTTCCCGGTCAATGAAAAAGATCATTTCTGCATGAATGCATTGATTTGAATATTCTATAGGTAATACATTTTGGATAGATATTTAAATTATCATTCCATAGCTGTCTGTATTGATCTTTTAACCTTTGAGACACAATATGAACGAATGCGTTCTTGTTTATAATATTTTGATTTAACCTGTAATTGCCCATAACCAATTTGTTTAGAGTATTTTCTATATCAATTAACCACTTAGATTTATATCCATGCTTGGCAGTTTCATATAGCACAATTCTATATAATGATGCGGATATTTTAAAAGTTTTTCCAGTAATCAAAGAGGCTCAAAAGCTAAGCATCTTGGTTTTGATCTGAATATCCAGAGAAAACACCCAGTTCGCCCTAAATCATGGGTAGCGCTGCTCGTTGTCTTCTACAAAAATATGGACTAAATGATTTAGGATGTCATGTGTAACTAATAAACACAGTTCATTAAATTATTTATTTATTGTGCTTTCATTTGATATATATATATCATATTAAATAATGCCAATTAAATTGCAATACATATTTCAACATTTGAGGGTATCGCAATGTATCGCAATACGGTTTAAATCGTATTGTTGCACCCTATGGTCCGTCCCGTCCTCCTACAAAAAATGTAAATAATTTCAGTTTGGTTTGACGTGACAAGAAACGTTAAAGTGTTTTAGAAATAACATATATATATATATATATATATATATATATATATATATATATATACACATACATATATACATACATACATACATACATACATAGGGATTGAGACCAGATGCTGTTGTACTTTGATTTACAACTACAGCGTGCAGTAACATTTAAAAAAGTAAGTTACATCGTGCAATAATATTTAAATTGTATATATATATATATATATATATATATATATATATATATATATATATATATATATACACAGAGTACACGGTGAGCTACCAGAGAAGAAACCCACGTGATGACAGCAAAAGCAATTTAGAAAACAGCCGACTCAGAAATAAATAACTTGCAGTAAATAACTTGCAGTAAATAACTTGCAGTAAATTCTATAGCATAAAAAGGCATTCCCTGTAGGAAGGACTATAAATACTATAATAATTTTTGTTTTTTTCTTAGTCTTTGAACATCATGGTCACGTGTTCAGGTTGAAAACCAAAAGTTAGATTCTTAATGCTGTAGCCTTCAGCGGACGAAATCTGAAGGATTTCCGACTTGTCTGGAAAATGGAACACAAAGTCTGCATATGTGAAGCTCATTGGGCAGACCTCGTCAAGATGAAACGCCTTTCGGTCCAGCACACTCATCTCCTTGTCAGTGGGAGATCCACGAAACGTGCGACTACACCAAAACAACAGCCCGGGCTTCCGTGCAAATATCATCTTCTCTATATTCATACTTGCTACACGAAAACGCTTTTGGGGAAATGTTTGGGTTTTGTAGCTCACCGTATACCCTATTGTCTTAGAAGACGATACGTAGAAGTAGTATACAATAAACAGGTCTTCATCGATCGCAACGTTCCAAAGACGACTTTCAAAACTTCCTATCTGTTTACGCTTCAATCGTTTATACTTTATGTTTAGGCGATATAATACTGAATACACGGAGAAGCTGCTATGATAAATAATAATCTGATGGATACAGTCGACCACAAAGGAATGTTTAGCATTCTCCGATATAGAATAACGCGTGCTTGATCGGTCGTTCACAAACACTTTAATTGTGTCCCCGTAGCGTTTAGATGATTCCATATAATACAACGCGTTCGTTGTCTTGAAGTAGATCAAATTGCTTACTTTAGCTTGGGGTCGAATGGTAGTTAACAGACGAGGCTTCCTAATACCGTCGAGGTCCCTGGTGTATATTCCGCCACGGCCTCCATACACCAAGCTCGACCTTTCCAGCATATTGTCCAGTAAATATCTCGAGTGAGCATACGCTTTTGCTGCCATAACGTGGGTTTCTTCTCTGGTCGATCGCGGGGCGGTCAGCGCGGATTGCACGCACCTGTCCTCGCCACGTCTTGTCCGTAAGTGGCTTGTATTTCGTGGACACATGTTTATGGTAGCCGTTTCCAGGTAGTCGCCATCGTCGTCTGCGTCTCTTTTATCCCCCTCTCTGACCAAGGTGCAGCACAGGGTGTGCCGGTCATACCCTGACGTGCAGGCAGCTGCCCATGGCCTGTCACCTGGCCTGACACTGCAACACACCCAGCGGCTGGATAGTCAGGCCAAATACACGGCCCACTGCGGCAAGCGAAATAATACTCAAACCTACACGCACGAACCACAAACTAAGAAAATAACCCATGGACATATTTGATTTGAAGCCTCCTGCTAGTGGAAGTATATTGCAGTTGGAAGTTCTGCTGTAACGTTGTTGGTAAAACTGTACAGTATATAACCCAAGCAGGTGCCCTAACCATTCTATGGCTCGCACACCTATTGAGTAACTTCAGCTGAGAGCGTGAGGGTTTAGTTATATACCCATTACTGAAAACGAAATTACAATAATTCAATTCTAATGTTAAAACTGAAGGTTAACAATAGTAAACTATTTATAAGTTAAATACAAGCGAATGTCGTCCTCATAGGTTAACGATGTTTTTTGACAATAAATTATCGTTCTGCGAAATGCATTATCCTAACAAATATTTTATTTTACTTCTCAGTTACATGACTGATTGAAATAAATTGAACATATATTTGTCATCTATTTATTACTCGCCATCACATTATGGATTTAAACGTGTTTTTAATTCTGACTTGAAAACGGATCTCTCTCTGGAATCTTGTGATAAATGATCATCATATTTAACCTTTGAGTTATGAAGAATAATGAAACAGAACGACGTCATGGTTCCGAAGTTACGTACAATTGATGGGAAAATGAAAACATTCTTCGTGACTTATTTATAAAAATTATAACAGTCTCATAAAACAACTGAATGGTTTTGAGACCAAATGCTGTTGTACTTTGATTTACAACTACAGCATGCAGCAACATTTAAAAAGTAAGTTACAGCGTGCAGCAACATTTAAAAAGTAAGTTACAGCGTGCAGCAACATTTAAAAAGTAAGTTACAGCGTGCAGCAACATTTAAAAAGTAAGTTACGGTGTCCAGTAACATTTACATTGTGCAGTAACATTTAAAAAGTAAGTTATAGCGTACAGTAACATTGAAATTGTAAGTTACAACGTGCAGTAACATATAAAATGTAAGTTACAGCGTGCAGTAATATTTACATTTTAAGTTACAACGTTCAGTAACATTTAAAAAGTAAGTTATAATGTGCAGTAACATTTAAAATGTAAGTTACAATGTGCAGTAACATTTAAAATGTAAGTTACAGTGTGCAGTAACATATAAAATGTAAGTTACAGCCTGCAGTAACATTTAAAATGTAAGTTACAGCGTGCAGTAACATATAAAATGTAAGTAACGATGTGCAGCAACATTTAAAATGTAAGTTACACCGTGCAGTAACATATAAAAAGTAAGTAACGATGTGCAGTAACATATAAAATGTAAGTAACGATGTGCAGTAACATTTAAAATGTAAGTTACACCGTGCAGTAACATATAAAAAGTAAGTAACGATGTGCAGTAACATTTAAAATGTAAGTTACACCGTGCAGTAACATATAAAAAGTAAGTAACGATGTGCAGTAACATATAAAATGTAAGTAACGATGTGCAGTAACATATAAAATGTAAGTTACAGCGTGCAGTAACATATAAAATGTAAGTTACAGCGTGCAGTAACATTTAAAATGTAAGTTACAGCGTGCAGTAACATATAAAAAGTAAGTAACGATGTGCAGTAACATATAAAATGTAACTTACACCGTGCAGTAACATAAAATGTAATTTACACCGTGCAGTAACATATAAAATGTAAGTAACGATGTGCAGTAACATATAAAAAGTAAGTAACGATGTGCAGTAACATATAAAATGTAAGTTACAGTGTGCAGTAACATATAAAAAGTAAGTTACAGTGTGCAGTAACATATAAAATGTAAGTAACGATGTGCAGTAACATTTAAAATGTAAGTAACGATGTGCAGTAACATATAAAAAGTAAGTTACAGCGTGCAGTAACATATAAAATGTAAGTAACGATGTGCAGTAACATTTAAAATGTAAGTTACACCGTGCAGTAACATATAAAAAGTAAGTTACAGCGTGCAGTAACATATAAAAAGTAAGTTACAGCGTGCAGTAACATTTAAAATGTAAGTTACACCGTGCAGTAACATTTAAAATGTAAGTTACAGCGTGCAGTAACATATAAAATGTAAGTAACGATGTGCAGTAACATATAAAAAGTAAGTTACACCGTGCAGTAACATTTAAAATGTAAGTTACACCGTGCAGTAACATTTAAAATGTAAGTTACACCGTGCAGTAACATATAAAAAGTAAGTAACGATGTGCAGTAACATATAAAATGTAAGTTACAGCGTGCAGTAACATATAAAATGTAAGTTACAGCGTGCAGTAACATATAAAATGTAAGTAACGATGTGCAGTAACATTTAAAATGTAAGTTACACCGTGCAGTAACATATAAAATGTAAGTTACGGCGTGCAGTAACATATAAAATGTAAGTAACGATGTGCAGTAACATTTAAAATGTAAGTTACACCGTGCAGTAACATATAAAAAGTAAGTTACAGCGTGCAGTAACATTTAAAATGTAAGTTACACCGTGCAGTAACATATAAAAAGTAAGTAACGATGTGCAGTAACATTTAAAATGTAATTTACACCGTGCAGTAACATATAAAAAGTAAGTTACAGCGTGCAGTAACATATAAAATTTAAGATACAGCGTGCAGTAACATTTAAAATGTAAGTTACACCGTACAGTAACATTTAAAATGTAAGTTACAGCGTGCAGTAACATATAAAAAGTAAGTTACAGCGTGCAGTAAAATATAAAATGTAAGTTACAGCGTGCAGTAACATATAAAATGTAAGTAACGATGTGCAGTAACATTTAAAATGTAAGTTACAGCGTGCAGTAACATATAAAATGTAAGTAACGATGTGCAGTAACATTTAAAATGTAAGTTACACCGTGCAGTAACATATAAAAAGTAAGTTACAGCGTGCAGTAAAATATAAAATGTAAGTTACACCGTGCAGTAACATTTAAAATGTAAGTTACACCGGGCAGTAACATATAAAAATTAAGTTACAGCGTGCAGTAAAATATAAAAAGTAAGTTACAGCGTGCAGTAACATATAAAATGTAAGTTACACCGTGCAGTAACATTTAAAATGTAAGTTACAGCGTGCAGTAACATATAAAAAGTAAGTTACAGCGTGCAGTAACATTTAAAATGTAAGTTAAAGCGTGCAGTAACATATAAAATGTAAGTAACGATGTGCAGTAACATTTAAAATGTAAGTTACACCGTGCAGTAACATATAAAAAGTAAGTTACAGCGTGCAGTAACATTTAAAATGTAAGTTACACCGTGCAGTAACATATAAAAAGTAAGTAACGATGTGCAGTAACATTTAAAATGTAATTTACACCGTGCAGTAACATATAAAAAGTGAGTTACAGCGTGCAGTAACATATAAAATTTAAGATACAGCGTGCAGTAACATTTAAAATATAAGTTACACCGTGCAGTAACATTTAAAATGTAAGTTACAGCGTGCAGTAACATATAAAAAGTAAGTTACAGCGTGCAGTAAAATATAAAATGTAAGTTACAGCGTGCAGTAACATATAAAATGTAAGTAACGATGTGCAGTAACATTTAAAATGTAAGTTACAGCGTGCAGTAACATATAAAATGTAAGTAACGATGTGCAGTAACATTTAAAATGTAAGTTACACCGTGCAGTAACATATAAAAAGTAAGTTACAGCGTGCAGTAAAATATAAAATGTAAGTTACACCGTGCAGTAACATTTAAAATGTAAGTCACACCGGGCAGTAACATATAAAAATTAAGTTACAGCGTGCAGTAAAATATAAAAAGTAAGTTACAGCGTGCAGTAACATATAAAATGTAAGTTACACCGTGCAGTAACATTTAAAATGTAAGTTACAGCGTGCAGTAACATATAAAAAGTAAGTTACAGCGTGCAGTAACATTTAAAATGTAAGTTAAAGCGTGCAGTAACATATAAAATGTAAGTAACGATGTGCAGTAGCATTTAAAATGTAAGTTACACCGTGCAGTAACATATAAAAAGTAAGTAACGATGTGCAGTAACATATAAAATGTAAGTAACGATGTGCAGTAACATATAAAATGTAAGTTACAGCGTGCAGTAA
Organism: Gigantopelta aegis; assembly: GCF_016097555.1. Classification (NCBI taxonomy): domain Eukaryota; kingdom Metazoa; phylum Mollusca; class Gastropoda; order Neomphalida; family Peltospiridae; genus Gigantopelta; species Gigantopelta aegis. The sequence continues at coordinate 77,813,258 of NC_054708.1, read as the reverse complement.
CATATAAAATGTAAGTTACAGCGTGCAGTAACATTTAAAATGTAAGTTACAGCGTGCAGTAACATATAAAAAGTAAGTAACGATGTGCAGTAACATATAAAATGTAACTTACACCGTGCAGTAACATAAAATGTAATTTACACCGTGCAGTAACATATAAAATGTAAGTAACGATGTGCAGTAACATATAAAAAGTAAGTAACGATGTGCAGTAACATATAAAATGTAAGTTACAGCGTGCAGTAACATATAAAAAGTAAGTTACAGCGTGCAGTAACATATAAAATGTAAGTAACGATGTGCAGTAACATTTAAAATGTAAGTAACGATGTGTAGTAACATATAAAAAGTAAGTTACAGCGTGCAGTAACATATAAAATGTAAGTAACGATGTGCAGTAACATTTAAAATGTAAGTTACACCGTGCAGTAACATATAAAAAGTAAGTTACGGCGTGCAGTAACATATGAAAAGTAAGTTACAGCGTGCAGTAACATTTAAAATGTAAGTTACACCGTGCAGTAACATTTAAAATGGAAGTTACAGCGTGCAGTAACGTATAAAATGTAAGTAACGATGTGCAGTAACATATAAAAAGTAAGTTACACCGTGCAGTAACATTTAAAATGTAAGTTAAACCGTGCAGTAACATTTAAAATGTAAGTTACACCGTGCAGTAACATATAAAAAGTAAGTAACGATGTGCAGTAACATATAAAATGTAAGTTACACCGTGCAGTAACATATAAAATGTAAGTTACAGCGTGCAGTAACATATAAAATGTAAGTAACGATGTGCAGTAACATTTAAAATGTAAGTTACACCGTGCAGTAACATATAAAATGTAAGTTACGGCGTGCAGTAACATATAAAATGTAAGTAACGATGTGCAGTAACATTTAAAATGTAAGTTACACCGTGCAGTAACATATAAAAAGTAAGTTACAGCGTGCAGTAACATTTAAAATGTAAGTTACACCGGGCAGTAACATATAAAAATTAAGTTACAGCGTGCAGTAAAATATAAAAAGTAAGTTACAGCGTGCAGTAACATATAAAATGTAAGTTACACCGTGCAGTAACATTTGAAATGTAAGTTACAGCGTGCAGTAACATATAAAAAGTAAGTTACAGCGTGCAGTAACATTTAAAATGTAAGTTACAGCGTGCAGTAACATATAAAAAGTAAGTTACAGCGTGCAGTAAAATATAAAAAGTAAGTTTTTACATTTTAAAATGTAAGTTACACCGTGCAGTAACATATAAAAAGTAAGTTACAGCGTGCAGTAACATATAAAATTTAAGATACAGCGTGCAGTAACATTTAAAATGTAAGTTACACCGTGCAGTAACATTTAAAATGTAAGTTACAGCGTGCAGTAACATATAAAATGTAAGTAACGATGTGCAGTAACATTTAAAATGTAAGTTACAGCGTGCAGTAACATATAAAATGTAAGTAACGATGTGCAGTAACATTTAAAATGTAAGTTACACCGTGCAGTAACATATAAAAAGTAAGTTACAGCGTGCAGTAAAATATAAAATGTAAGTTACACCGTGCAGTAACATTTAAAATGTAAGTTACACCGGGCAGTAACATATAAAAATTAAGTTACAGCGTGCAGTAAAATATAAAAAGTAAGTTACAGCGTGCAGTAACATATAAAATGTAAGTTACACCGTGCAGTAACATTTAAAATGTAAGTTACAGCGTGCAGTAACATATAAAAAGTAAGTTACAGCGTGCAGTAACATTTAAAATGTAAGTTAAAGCGTGCAGTAACATATAAAAAGTAAGTTACAGCGTGCAGTAAAATATAAAAAGTAAGTTACGGCGTGCAGTAGCATATAAAATGTAAGTTACAGCGTGCAGCAACATAAAAAAGTAAGTTACAGCGTGCAGTAACATATAAAATGTAAGTTACACCGGGCAGTAACATATAAAAAGACGTGAACGTTCAATTTCACATGTCATCCCTATCTTGTTTCAAGGTCGTTTGCAGCCATAAAATGTAAGTTACAGTGAGCAGTAACATTTAAAATGTAAGTTGCAGTGTGCAGTAACATATAAAATGTAAGTTACAGTGCGCAGTAACATTTAAAATGTAAGTTATAGTGTGTAGTAACATTTAAAATGTAAGTTACAATGTGCAGTAACATTTAAAATGTAAGTTATAGTGTGCAGTAACATTTAAAATGTAAGTTACAATGTGCAGTAACATTTAAAATGTAAGTTACAGTGTGCAGTAACATTTAAAATGTAAGTTATAGTGTGCAGTAACATATGCAAGCCAAGAACAGTCGGATCCAATGGTTACTTGTTAATGGTTTATATCACACGGCTTCGAGGTTAACATGTGTTCATTATTAACCAATCCAGGAAGCACTGGCTTAGTAAAAAGTAAAGTTTAGCACAATCAAACATGGCGGATGTCGGTGTTAGCACAATCAAACATGGCAGATGTTGATGTGAGCACAATCATACGTGGCGGGTGTCAGTGTCGTGTGAGCACGAGCAAACATGGCGGATGTCAGTGTGGTGTGAGCACAATCAAACACGGCGGATGTCAATTTGGTGTGAGCACAATCAAACATGTTGGATGTCGGTGTGGTGTGGTGTGAGCACAATCAAACATGGCGGATGTCGGTGTGAGCATAATCAAACATGGCGGATGTCGGTGTGAGCACAATCAAACATGGCGGATGTCAGTGTGGTGTGAGCACAATAAAACATAGTGGATGTCAGTGTGGTGTGAGCACAATCAAACATAGCAGATGTCAGTGTCCTGTGTGCACAATCAAACATGGCGGATGTCAGTGTGGTGTGAGCACAATCAAACATGGCGGATGTCAGTTTGGTGTGAGCACAATCAAACATGTTGGATGTCGGTGTGGTGTGGTGTGAGCACAACCAAACATGGCGGATGGCGGTGTGAGCATAATCAAACATGGCGGATGTCGGTGTGAGCATAATCAAACATGGCGGATGTCGGTGTGAGCACAATCAAACATGGCGGATGTCAGTGTGGTGTGAGCACAATCAAACATAGTGGATGTCAGTGTGGTGTGAGCACAATCAAACATAGCAGATGTCAGTGTCCTGTGTGCACAATCAAACATGGCGGATGTCAGTGTGGTGTGAGCACAATCAAACATGGCGGATGTCAGTTTGGTGTGAGCACAATCAAACATGTTGGATGTCGGTGTGGTGTGGTGTGAGCACAACCAAACATGGCGGATGGCGGTGTGAGCATAATCAAACATGGCGGATGTCGGTGTGAGCACAATCAAACATGGCGGATGTCAGTGTGGTGTGAGCACAATCAAACATAGCGGATGTCAGTGTCCTGTGTGCACAATCAAACATGGCGGATGTCAGTGTGGTGTGAGTACAATCAAGCATGGCGGATGTTAGTGTGGTGTGAGCACAATCAAACATGGCGGATGTTAGTCCGAACGGACATAGAAAGTGTGGTTCTTTCTATTGTCTTAATGTACGCCGTGCACTGGTCGGATGTCAGTGTGGTGTAATTTCTACATATAGTCTTAGAGAGGAAACCCGCTACATTTCTCTATTAGTAGCAGGGGATATTTTGTATGCACCATCCCACAATCTGGATAGCACATATCACGGTCTTTGATATATCACTAGTGACACACTGGCTGGATCGAGAAATAGTCCAATAGTTTCACTTATATATATCCGTCGTACTTGTCTTACAGTCAGCACATTTCCCATTACTCAGCCCACATGATCATATCTCCCTTCCTCATTTCTCCCCTCCCCCCCCCCCTCTCTTTCTTCCTCTCTCTCTCTCTCTCTCTCTCTCTCTCTCTCTCTCTCTCTCTCTCTCTCTCTCTCTCTCTCTCTCTCTCTCTCTCTCTCCTTTTCCTTTTTCTTCTTCAATTTACCACCATCAGGCCGGAGCATACCACGGCCTTTGATATAACAATTGTGGAGCACTGGTTGGGACGAGAAAAAGCCGCAATGCTCACCCACAAGGTTCAATCTGACGACCCAAGCACCTCGAGCGAACACTTTACCAACTGAGCTAAATCCGTAACCTCCCCCAACCCCAAACCCCACCACCCATCCCCAATTCTTGTTAATGGACATTTTACGTTCATCTCAGTAAATATTTAGTAGAGACATACAAACCATTTAAGTGAGATTTACAACAGTCTTTTTATCTATGGTCGGATATATGCATTATTCTACGATATTAGCGGAAACGAGCGAAATGAAGCAAATGGGAAAACTCATTTTGTGTCAGTGGAATCGCGGGCGATTTATTAGTCTTTTGTTTGAAAATAAGAAAACAAAACCTTGAAATAATTATTCACCAATAACTACAAAACATCGCTTAAGCCTCATAAATACCGAACGCCTATATTTGTAAATACGTCATTATTACTAAAGACGTTTTGGACTCCTTTTGTCCTTGGCCTGGTTCTACTAACGTTGCATTATTTGTTTTCCTTCGTTTGAAAATAAAATATTGAACGATTTGCGGTGTTGTTCCATACAAATAATAATTAACGAATTTATACAGGTGTGCTCATGCATGAATGTGTACAAATGTCACAAATACATTCACCTAGTTATATGGAATAGTCCGCTAAAGTTAAACAAAAAGGAAGGACTCTGGGAGTCTAGTTTATAACACCCAACATACTTTAACAAACACAGTGTTTAATTTGGTAACTTGGTGATGACTTTCATTTGCTGCGGGAGAAAAGTCAGAAGTTTCGATACATTTTGACAAAGGTAAGAATAATAATAATAATAATATATATATATATATATATATATATATATATATATATAAAAAAAAAAAAAACGGAACAATATTATTATCCCACATTAAAGGATTGAGGAAATATTTTTAAATTATCATTAAAATCGTAGTTCTATAACTTTCAACTAGCCAGGACACTGATTTTCTCCGGTAAAAGAATCACAAAAACCCCCACAGAAAAACAATAAACACCCACCATCTTTTTGTATTTTTCTATTGGCCACCCATAGGTTTTGACCCTGAATATCATTTGGTCGTCTTTAAATATTTAATTACCTATCACCAGAGTTTTAGTACAGTATACAGAATGTTAATGATATCTCGATTATATATTTATTATTTAACAGTTGAAATTATATCATCCACGTTAATTTTATAACGGTTATACGCCAGTCTTTGACATCTGTTGTTTGGTTGTTGTTGTTGTTGTTTTGGGTGTTTTTTAAATTTAATGTTTTAATTTAATTTTAACTTTTGATGTCATTTTTAGTACAATATGTTATCCATGCTAGAACTATTGCTGACATGTCATGCATCACTCAATGGGTGAATGTCAATTTGTAATTACGTTTAAAGGATTTTGATGTACATTTTTGATAACATATCGTGTTAACACACATACGTGCGATAACATTTTTACAGAGATATGACTGGTTGCTCCTAGGTAATGGCCAGGTCAGCAATGCCATATCATCCAATGGAAAAAAAAAGCACGGTCGAATCGATCACTCTGTGACGTACAAGTTAACCTAAAATTGACTTGTCTGTGACGCACAAGTTAACTATAAGCGCTAGGGCTGTACATAGGTTTTAGTTGGAAAAGGCGTTTAAATTTATTTCAAACCTGTTTTCTGAAGATATGTAAGAAATAGACTATCACATTCGTGTCCGTTAGATACCGTTATATATCTTACTACTCGTTTCTAAAAATGTATCCAACTCGCTTTCGCTCGTTAGACACTTTTTTAAACAACTCGTTATAAGATAAATGGTATCTAACGGCCGCTCATGTAGTATCCTCTATATAAACAACTCGCTGTAAGATAAATGATATCTAACGGCCGCTCATGTAGTATTCTCTAGATATAAACAACTCGTTGTCAGATAAACGGTATCTAACGGCCGCTCATGTAGTATTCTCTATATAAACAACTCGCTGTAAGATAAATGGTATCTACCGGCCGCTCATGTAGTATTCTCTATATAAACAACTCGTTTTAAGATAAACGGTATCTAACGGCCACTCATGTAGTATTCTCTATATAAACAACTCGTTGTCAGAATAACGGTATCTAACGGCCGCTCATGTAGTATTCTCTATATCATTTTAAAATTCTTTCGTTGTTAACACATATTTACTGCATTAAATAATTTCTTACAATATATGTAATGGAATTTATGCATATTAATTATAACAATAAGTGAAAAGGGACCTTTTCTATCTTTATTTTCTATGAAATTGACCACGTTTTATAAATAAAAAAGATAAGTATCCACAGATCATAGCCATTTATGTTATACATGTTTACTATACTTTGAGGTAAATGTTCACCCAATTTCGTGTTTTTCAATTCGGTGTTTAGATGGACGAGTTGAAGACCACAGTGCGTCTTGGGTGGATGATCGTTGTTGTGGCACTGGGTAGGTTCATTCGTTATGTTCCCTGAATTTAAATAGCTAGTGTAATAATGTGCACGCACTCACACACGCACGCACACACACACACACAATATACTTTACTGTGTGTTTTGTCTAAACGGCACACCATCTCCATTGGAAATTCCTGGCTCCGCACCTGTACACTGAAAATCACAACCTCCCTAAAGGGCGGACACTTTTCTTTATTATTACAGATAGCATCTCACCTGGTCAGAGGTCGAATCTTTCCGTTGTCTGAAACTAGCAGCTTGACAGTCATTTGTCTAAAGGGTGAAGGTGGTGGTGTTTGTAGCAGTTTTAATATTGTCGTCTATGGGATTTGATTTGGTGACATGCCTAGCCTAATATACTGCGTTCATTTGGTACGATACTACTTCAGGCAGCCGAACTATGAAGTTGTGTTCGCAGCTCGTGCAGATTTCTCTTCCCCCCACGCTTGGGGCCGTGTTATGTGAGCTTGGAGTTCTCTCCAAGTATCGCATTCAACACGATGGGAGCTCAGCAGTTGTCACTCCCCTTGGACGATCGTGTGTGACAAGCTGCCGGCGAAATACCGTGGAGCTATCCAGGGCGACTTTACCGAGAAGTCACAGATCAACGGGCCGTGGAGTGATTCGTCGTGGCGCCAACTTCCATGTCGCCAAGGGAAGTGCCAAATCCAAGGAGCCAAGCAATCGGCCAAGTTGTATGTGACGGCGGAGCAGGACGGGCTGTTCCGACAGGGACTCCTTAATCCGATCATGGACAACGCATCACTACACCGCGTTCTCAAGATGGTTTTACAAGGAGATTACCAGGAAGTTATGAAGTCCTGCTACTGGAATCTACAAACTCGCCATGAGTCGCTGCGCAACCTTAACCTAGGACAGCAACCTCCTTTTGTGGGCTTAGTTGGACTTAAAACTTTTTGGCCACAGTTCAAAATTTTTATGTTTATTTTTTTGTAAACAGTCCAACGCAGTTTATTTTGGCAGCCCGTCTAAATTGCTCAAATCACCTTAAAACCTTTTTGGTCGAGCACTCTAATTTTATTGTTTGGACTTAAATGTTTGTAGCTCATTTTGGTTTTCGGTCTTTGACCTAACTACTAAATTCGTATTCCAAATTCCCCCTACCTCCAACTTACCCTCCCCCCTGGCCCGGACCATATAAATCGGACTTTAAACTTTTAGACCTCCGTTAAAACATTTATGTCGAAATTACTTTTTTTTTTTATATTATTAAATAGTCCGATCCTCTCTTCTTTCTCTTATTTATTTTTGAACTGTCCTTCTAAAATGCTCAAAATTATATAAATATTCGGCCGAGCAGTCAATTCATTTTATTTTTGGCTTGTAATTGTTTTTTTTGTTGTTTTTTAATCCTTCTAATTTCTTTTACTAATTGCTAATTTTAAAAATTCTGTCCATTTTCAACTCCCCCATCCCAAGTTAGGCCACCGATCAAATCGGAGGTCGGACTCGGGATGGGCGTGTTCGGGGCCCTGGTGGTATACGAACACGTTAAACTAGTTATCTATCTATCTATCTATTTTCTTTTTGACCGCCCGATCTAATCTAGCGACCAAATTTAATGAGTAGAATTTTCTTTAATAATTAGAGATGCGCATACAAATTTTAAAGGCCAACTTTTGGATGTAAATTTCAAAATTGTCCCTTTAATTTTTTTTTCTGTCCCAGAGCAAGTCACTGGCTATCCAGAGACAGGCCCCGGGACGGACGTGCTCGAAACTCTAGTGGTATATGAGCATGTAAAAATTATTCGCACTCGCACTCGTTTGGTCGAGAGTAAAGTAAAGTTTGTTTTATTTAATGACGCCACTAGAGCACATTGATTTTTTATCTTATCATCGGCTATTAGACGTCAAACATATGGTCATTCTGACATTGTTTTTTTAGAGGAAACCCGCTGTTGCTACATAGGCTACTCTTTTACGACAGGCAGCAAGGGATCTTTTATTTGCGCTTCCCACGGGTAGGGTAGCACAAACCATGGCCTTTGTTGAACCAGTCGGTGCAAGTGGTTTACACCTACCCATTGAGTCTTGCGGAGCACTCACTCAGGGATTGAAGTCGGTATCTGGATTCAAAACCCCATGCCTCGACTGGGATCCGAACCCAGTACCTACCAGCCTGTAGACCGATGGTCTAACCACGACGCCACCGAGGCCGGTCCAAATGGAAAGCGTTCTTGTGAGCAATATAAAAGATGGAGCGATTTTTAGGGCTGGTTGGCACTCTTCGTGGCTTAATAACGCAAAAGTTCTGCTAATAATTGATCTTTTATTTCTTTAGGCCAAATCAGTTAATTAATTAATTAATTGTTTAACAATAATTTAACCACTGGACAAAGCCATTAATGTTATTTAACAAACGACCGAATGTATTCTTTTGTTTTGAGATATTTTATTGATCATAGCAATCAATAGGATTGCACAACAGGCAAAGCCTATGAATCATCGTTAATTTATCTGAGTACGAACATATTTTTATTTATTGTTGGAGCCGTGTAGAAATTAGTTATGTGGTCGATAATAGAATAATTTAAACAGTAAGCAATGAAATAACGCTTTTTGCAGTCGTGATTCACCCTACAGTGACTGTTGGATAAAACTTAATGTGAAATACATAGAGGATATTTCATGTTTTTTGTCAAATATGATTTATATCTCATCGAGTGAAATTTGCAATTATATTTCACGAGTCGCGTTTGCGCGACGAATGTGATATGATTGCAAACTTCACGAGCGAATAGTTCAGTAAGATATTTACAACATTTAAATCTAAAATGGAATCCTCCAACTTTTAAAGCACTTGGAATTATCTTTAGTACTGATATTTCTTAAATAACTAAACTTAATTACAACTCTAAACTGTTTGAAATTAAACAGATTACACTGGTGAACAATTTTATACTTGTTTTTTGCTGACTGAAATTTTTCAATTGATTTAAGCTAAATCAGGTGTGCTGATTTCAAAAATGCAATCAGATTTCCTCTATCACGTCAAGTTTTTAATCTGCCCCCCCCCCCCCCCCCCAAAAAACCCAAAAAAAACCCATACCAAAAAAAACAAATAGGGAAAACCGAGTAGATGCCCATACACTCTGTGCCATATATAACTATTGTTTTTCTTCTAACTCCAGGTTGACCAGGAATGACTGGGAGAATAGACACAGACTTATTTTTGTCCAATCATAACAACTTTAATTGATTTAGTGCGGGATAGCTCAGAATGCAAATGGCAGCCTCCAAAATGAGCCGACGCCAGTGTTTAAATAGTCCTGATTCATTTTGTTATATCTGTGGAAATTTTACCATCCCAAGTCAAAAAACCGACATAAATGAATTTGTAAAGCAAGCATATCTTGCATATTTTAAAGTCAAACTAGGGGATCAAGACAAGTCTTGGGCTCCCCATAAGGTATGCAAGCATTGTGTGGAAAATTTGCGGCTGTGGACGAAAGGCAAGCGTGAGCTGAAGTTCGGAATTCCTATGATATGGAGAGAACCAAGAGAGCACATTACAGATTGTTACTTCTGTTTAGTCAAAACGGCAGGGTATAATAAGAAGAACAAACATAAGATCCAGTACCCCAGCTTACCCTCAGCTATTCGCCCAGTACCACATTCAGATGAAATTCCAGTTCCAGTTTTTGATGGACTTCCAAATGTTGAAGATCAGGATATTGATCTGCTTGATCCAGCTGAGATTCAGGACAAGAGTGACAATGATGATTCAGAATTTGAAATGGACGAGGACTCACGCCAAGGATTTAATCAGCTCGAGTTGAACGATCTTGTGAGAGACTTGGGTTTGTCAAAAAAAGCTGCAGAAGTCTTAGCCTCAAGGCTGAGGGAAAAAAAACTGCTTGAACAAGGCGCTAAAGTCTCTTATTTTCGAGCAAGAGAAGGCAATTATCTCAAGTTTTTCCAATGTAGTGGCGGCTTTGTCTTTTGTAATAATATTTCAGGTCTACTTCTGGAACTTGGAGTTCAATCTTACATTCCAACAGACTGGAGATTGTTTATAGACAGTGCAAAGCGCAGTCTAAAGTGTGTTCTTCTGCACAATGGAAACCTGTATGGTGCAGTCCCAATCGGGCACTCTGTTCGCCTTAAGGAAGATAATGGGGACATTAAAAATGTCATTGAGCTGTTGAATTATCACCAGCACAACTGGATCATCTGTGTCGATCTCAAGATGGTAGGGTTTCTTCTTGGGCAGCAGAAAGGTTACACAAAATACCCTTGCTTCTTATGTCTCTGGGACAGCAGAGCCAAATATCAACATTGGGTTGTTAAAAATTGGCCTCCGAGAAGAGAGCTTCATCAAGGCGATCCAAACATTCTTCATCAGCCACTGGTCGATAGGCAGAACATTGTCTTTCCTCCTCTTCACATAAAACTGGGCCTCATGAAACAGTTTGTCAAAGCCTTGTCCACAGAAGGTGACTGCTTTAAGCACCTACTTGTTGCTTTTCCCAAGTTGTCTACTGAAAAGATCCGGGCTGGCGTTTTTGATGGTCCTCAAATCCGGCAGCTGATTAAAGATGACCACTTCATCGGTACGATGACTGAACTTGAGAAAAATGCTTGGCTGTCTTTCAAGGACATTGTTAAGAACTTCCTTGGAAACCATCGCGCCCACAACTATGAACAAGTTGTACAGAATCTTTTGGACAACTACAAGGCACTAGGGTGTAATATGAGCATTAAAGTGCATTTCTTGCACAGCCATCTTGCTGACTTCCCTGAAAACCTTGGTGCAGTTAGCGACGAACAAGGTGAAAGGTTTCATCAGGATTTGAAGGTGATGGAGGAACGGTATCAAGGAAGATGGGATGTATCCATGCTGGCTGACTATTGCTGGACAATAAAACGAGATTGTCCACAGGCGGAGCACTCAAGGAGGAGCTACAAGCGTAAATTTCTGCCATGACCATTGCAACTTTGGATTTGGACTTTCGAACTGACCTTGCAATCGTTAGTGTCGTGACAAGACTAATACACAGACTATAGCTTGCTGTTTCTTGGTCTGCTTTTACAAATATGATATTGTATGTGTTCTGAACATGTAACTAACGCACTGGACTTACTGCACCCCTAATTTCTTGTGTGGTGAAATCGGGACCTTCCTTCCGCGCCGTTTCAGTAGTAAGCCGCCTGCTTTATTACCATGTTAACCACCTTCAAATACTTTGGTTCAAATGATCTGTATTATATTTAACACTCCTAAGACTGCTAAAGACTTTAATTAAGTGTATTAAACATGGTTTCATTTCTAAATCAGCTTAATTCATTGTTTGTGTGTTTTTAACTGTTTGTTTTCAGGTGTCTCGTGTGAGAGTTGCAATAAAATAGGGATATGCTGTATCTCAAAAACTTGACGTGATAGGAAAAAACTAATTTAATTTTTGGACTCAGCAGACCCGAGTTACCTTAAAACAATCCACAGATGCAAGTCAGCAAAAATTGTGTTCCCCAGTGATAAATAGACGGATAAGAAGATTTGTAACACCACTTGGCAGAATAGCTATAATAAAAGCCTTATTAAATTTCAAACTCAACTATTTACTCTTGACTTTACCAAACCCCACTAAGTCGTTTCAGTGTGAATTAAACAAAATAGTATTCAGGTTTGTATGGAACCAAACACCAGATAGGATAAAAAGACTAACTGTATGTAAACCTGTTAAAGAAGGAGGCCTCGGTATGATAGATATACTCAAAAGAATTTAAGGGTCAGACGATATTTTCGACATTATTTTCTGAATGTCAATTATATTAGCTAGACCATAATGTCACGCATGGTATTGTTCCATTTTGACGAAAGTGGGTCTAAGCAACCCATAAATGAATTAAAATCCACTGTCATTGACACTGTCGACTAGTTCTAATGGCGAAAACATGCTTACATTTGCACGTAAATTAGGGCGAAAGCGAAAGGTCTGCTAAGTGCCCATAACTTGCTTTTTCACAAAGCGCTTCATTTGCACGCGTTGCACGTGTATTCCATGTTCCCAATGCTGAATTTCCGTATAATTGGAGCTTGCGTTCGTATACGGTGCACACTCCAAATTCGACAATGGTACGACTTCAACTGACTATCGAAGATCGAGGAAGGGCTATTGCTTGGCTTCAGGATGGCAATACGCAAAGAAATGTTGCTCTGAGACTTGGTGTCAGTCAGAGTGTCGTTGGCCGACTGTGGCAACGGTACCAAGCAACGAATTCTGTTCGAAATCGTCCACGTTCAGGAAGACCCCGAAGCACTACAAATAGAGAGGACCGCTACATCACCAATATGGCTCTACGTCAACGCACAACCATTGCACGCCGATTACGTGACAATCTGCGGACTGCGACTGAAACTCGAGTGTCTGATCAAACCATACGCAATCGTCTGAGAGCCAATAATCTACGCTGCCGTCGCCAGGCTGTTCGACCACCACTTCACAGAACGGCCAGACGTCACTGGTGCACGCTTCATCTGCGGTGGCAACGTGTTCAGTGGGGTCGAGTGATGTTCACTGATGAGTCCAGGTTTAGTCTCCAGTTCAACGACGGTCGGGTTCGTGTCTACAGACGTCCTGGGGAGCGCTTCGCTGACGTTAACGTTAGACAACGTCACCGGTTCGTGGTGGCAGCGTCATGGTGTGGGGCGGCATCTCTATCCACCACAGGACCCCCCTCTATGTGGTGGATGGCAATCTGAATGGAATCCGCTATCTGAATGAGATTATCCGGCCGTTGGTTCTCCCAGGCCTTCAGCAGATTGGCGGCGGGGCAGTTCTGCAGGATAACAATGCCAGACCCCACCGCGCCAGGGTGGTAACGGACTTTCTCAGACAACAAGGTATCGCCAGGATGGATTGGCCAGCATATTCGCCTGACTTGGCCCCAATAGAGGACGCTTGGGACGAATTAGGCAGGAGAGTTCGGGATAACCATGCCCCTCCGGCCAACCTTCATGATCTGGGTCAACTTCTTATGGCAGAGTGGCAGGCCATTCCCCAAGAGTTCTTCAGACGTCTGATCAACAGCATGAGGCAACGATGTGTCGAGTGTATTCGCTATTAAACGAATGTTCTAATGTGTAAAATCCATGTTTGACAACCTTCAACTTTGACAGCATGTCATGTGACTTTCTTGTATACAGTGACGTTTATTTGTGGTTTTTTGTAAATATGGAACAATAAATTAAATTTTTGGTGTAGTTTACATCATCAATCTAATACACTCTGAAACTTATTTGGTTATAAATTTTTGACCCTTAAATTCTTTTGAGTAGATATATTTAATTATATCAAGGCTTTAAAGATTTCCTGGATTCGAAAATTGGAAACGAAAGATTCAAAATGGAAACCTATTTTATTTGCTTGTTTTCCTCAATTTCGTAATATTTCTGTATTTGGTAACGACTTCCACTCAAAATGTTTCAAAAATGTAAATAACCTGTTTTGAAAGGACTGTATTCAGGCTTTTTACGACTTCTCGACAGCAATAAAAGTAACATCCTTTGAAGATTTCTTATCTGAACCAATTTTTTTTAATTCCCAAATTAAAATTGATAGGAAAACCTTTTTGAAAAAGAAATGGCTTGAGAAAGACATTTCTCAGAATTGCGATCTTGTTAATGAGCGAGGAGATTTTTTTACTTTAAATTAATTTAATGATATATACGAGTTAGATGTTTTTTTTCTAGAATACCATGGCGTCATTAATTCCGTTAAGTCATATTTTAGGAAAACAAATATTAAAAAAGTTGAAACAAATATCTCCTTGGACGATTCTCCGATTGCCATATTAAAATGGCAACTTCATTTCACTTCCAACCTAAACTGGTCTGTCATCTATTTAAAGCCATTTATAACCTCTCAAGAAATAAAATTAAGATGGTTCCAATAGAGAATTTTACACAGGATACTGACTACCAACACGTTTGCTTATAAACTAAAACTTATTGACAGTGAAATGTGTACTTTTTGTCATGAAATGCGAGAATCTATAGAACATCTATTTTGGGAATGTAAAGTTGTTCAGCTTTTTTGGAACAATTTTTTGAATTGGTTATTAAAATCTTGTAATCATATATTTAACCTAAATTTATGATTTGAACTTGTTATATTTGGATGTAAAAGTAATACTAAAACATAATTTTTTGTTATTATTATTATTGTTAGCTAAGTATTTTATATATAAATGCAAAGTGCAAAATGTACAGTTAAACAATACTCATTTCCAAAACGAAGTTAAACAAAGATACCTGATTGAGAAACATATTCACTACAGTAAAAACTGCTTTAATAAATTCGTTACCAGTAGTAAGGGGGCCTACCGGTAGGCCCCCTTACTACTGTTACCAAGTGGGCAATGTACCATTCTCTATTTGATATATAATCTTAAAATTACTTTTGTTCATTTATTTGTTTTCATCAGCCCCAACAGGTCACGTAAAATTGATGTAAAGTTAATAAATTCATATCTGTATGCCTATTGTATATCCTACTTCTTTTTACAGACCACTAAAATGTTGTTATAAATAATGATAAATATGTACATAATCAAAACACGTGCGTGTGTGTGTATGTGTGTGCATATTTGTTTTTCCTTTATCCTCTCTCTCTCTCTCTCTCTCTCTCTCTCTCTCTCTCTCTCTCTCTCTCTCTCTCTTTCTCTCTCTCATTTTCATATATCATTATATAATTTCATTTACTCTAGATACTTGTTAAAATCCAGGTCCTTGTGAATATATTATTTTAATTAAGTCTGTCTATAAAGTAGTAACTTCAATTACTGTAACAACCCATGTCTTCTCCCTTTGCATGGGTTAATATTTGTCAACAAGGGAATGGTCAAGAAAAAATAAACAGTTATTAATATGAAGAAAAAAAAATAAAAAAATAAATAAAAATAAAATATATATATATTTGACAAAAAACATGAAATTTTCTATTTATTATATAACTTTTGGCAGTTTACCTTTATTTTTAAAATGCCAGCAGCAAAATAGTTCCAGCTTTCTTACAGTGAAAATAACACTTTCTACAGTGACGATAACACATTTTAGAGTGAAATAGTGAAATTTTTCACTCTAAAATGTGTTATCGTTACTGAGTAACTAATAATACTTTTATTCCACTGATATTTTAAGATATTTCACTAAATGTTATATAATAAAAATGAATATCAGCTAAAACTTGCAATTCTGTTCATGATATACCTCGAATGACTTCTATTTTCACAAGTTGTGAAGACTGATTCAGAAAATCCTACCCCAGTTCACACGTTGTGTTCACGGGATAATTCGCCAAATGAACGCTTTTCACAACGTGTGAACTGGGAAATACGATATTCACGACTTCTAATGAACGCAGCATTAAGTGAGGTGTCGGGAGACATTTGTTGACCTAGAGGGCCTTTTTCAGCTTTACAAAAGGACATTTTTAAAAGATTGTTTTGTTTAATGATGAGCACATTAATACATTGGCTATTGAATGTAAAATATTTGGCAATTTCTTACACAATGTCTAATACTATCAACCGTCATGACGGAGTTGGCCAACTTGACAGTTTCGTTGTCATTTCCACCACTTCCAAAGTACGAAGTTGTATACGACGAGAATCGAGTTGTAAGAGTGTTCAGACTAGCAAATGGACAGTCGTTGAAGTCGAGAGATCGGCGAGTTGGCCAACTCTTTCGTGACAGTTGGCAATTTGAAGCTAGCATTAGTTTTAGAGGAAAGTCACTACATGTTCCCATAAACAGTAACGGGGTGTTTTATATGCACTTCCCCACAGGCAGAAGAGCATATACCACATCCTTCGATGGAAGGATACTTTTTAATTTTTCTAAGGGGGGGGGGGGGGGGGGGGGGGGGGGGGGGGGGGGGGTCGGGGGTCATCTTTTCCTCCTTGCACCCCCACTAAGTACTCAGCCATAATTTAGTGATTTGCATTTTACAGGTAAAAGGGCTGGACGTAGCCCATTGGTAAAGCGCTCGCTTGGTGCGCGGTCGGTCTGGTATCGATCCCCGTCGGTGGGCCTATTGGGCAATTTCTCGTTTCAGCCAGTGCACCACTACTAGTACACCAAAGGCCGTAGTATGTGCTATCCTCTCTATGGGATGGTGTATATAATATATCCCTTGATACTAATGAAAAACAATGTAGCGGGTTTCCGCTTTAAAACTATATGTCAAAGTTACCAAATGTTTGACATCCAATAGCTGATGATTAATAAATCAATGTGCTCTAGTGGTGTCGTTAAAGAAACAAACTAAAATTTTTGTTTGTTGTGCAGGTAAAAGCCAGGTGTGCGGCCTTTCACCACTGTACGTGTGGCCTCTCGGTGAACACAGCGGTAGCAGGGATTTCGTCAATGACGCGGAGACCAACTACCCCGTCAGCCCGCTTTACGTCGGGGCGGGACACCCGTCTCTCGACTATCGCGCGCTCTCCCTGGAAACCGCCGACAACCTCGTGTATGTGGACCTGTCGCTCATCTACAGCATTGACGACGTCTCGTTCGCATTTTACTTCTACCCGATGGAATCGTCTGGTCCGGTCCTCACTTAGGCCTACACGGCGTCATCTGAAGAGGCGGGTCGCATAACCAAAATAGAGTTCAACATCACCGAAGGGGTGGTGGGATTCACCTTCTTCAGGTACCCGGGTGAAGTGATATTCTCGTCTGCCGAACTGACGGCTGAAATCAACCAGTGGAATTTCTTGGTGTTTCAACGGATGTTGAACAGCGGAGACATCAGTGTGTCTAACGGCGTGTCCACTGTGACGAAGTCGGCGGCATCCACGGACGTCTTTGGTCCTGGTCAGATACGGTTTGGAAGCACAAACACTTCGAGCTTGTTGTCTCGATTCACGTGTGCCGTTCTGTACAGCGGCGATTTGTTCGCGGCAGCCCCACTCTACCAAACCACAGACGAGTGCCAGGGCTTTGCCTCCTGGTCATTCTACGGTAAGCCTCTCAGGTTATAATATAAAGAATGGTATCAAAGGAAAGACGAGTGCTAGAGTTATACTTTATGGTCGTTCTATTGTAAGCCTGTAATGACACAATATAAAGAATGGTATCAAACGAAAGACGAGTTCTAGAGTTATACTTTGTGGTCGTTCTACGGTAAGCCTGTAATGACACAATATAAAGAATGGTATCAAACGAAAGACGAGTGCCAGAGTTATACTTTGTGGTCGTTCTATTGTAAGCTTGTAATGACACAATATAAAGAATGGTATCAAACGAAAGATGAGTGCCAGAGTTATACTTTGTGGTCGTTCTATTGTAAGCCTGTAATGACACAATATAAAGAATGATATCAAACGAAAGATGAGTGCCAGAGTTATACTTTGTGGTCGTTCTATTGTAAGCCTGTAATGACACAATATAAAGAATGATATCAAACGACAGACGAGTGCTAAGGCTATACTGTGTGATATAATATAAAGAATGGTCTATGATTGGCGGGTTCTATACTACATACATAAATTATATTCCATTTCCTAAAAGCTATCTTAGATTTACGGTGATAACACGGTTGACATATACGTCAAAAAGCAATCGGTTTTGATACTGCCTTCGTTCGTTGAATGTTTTAAAAAAAAATAGTACTCATTGTAGGGCCAGATAAATGGCCACTCATGTAAATCGTGAAGTTTGTTCTTTCTCTTTAATTTACTGTTCTGCAAAATAAAAACAAAACAAAAACAAAATCAAAAACAAAAACGAACAAAAACCCCACGTGGCCAAGAAGAGATTCCAAATGATTTCTCTTACGTATCCCAAATATACACATTTTAATTTATTTTGTTTATAAAATTACCTGTTGTAAAATTCAGCAAATTTATATATAATATATTGTTACATGTATATGACGTTTTAAAATTTTGAAATGAAAAGAGCCAGATTTAACAACCACTGATCAAAAAGAACACCGCCATCGTGTCTGGTTATTAAAGAGAAGAAATTTGTTTGTTTGTTTTGTTTAACGACACCACTAGAGCACATTTATTTATTAATCATCGGCTACTGGATGTCAAACATTTGGTAATTCGGATACGTAGTCATCAGAGGAAATCCTCTACATTTTTCCTAATGCAGCAAGAGATCTTTTAAATACACGTTCCCACAGACAGGAAAGCACATACCACGGCCGTTGACCACTTGTGGTGCACTAGTTAGAACGAGAAAAAAACTGTATATACGAGGTGTGTGTTGTTATCCTAATGTTCGTAATGGGCCAAACCAGATTTTACCTTCCTATAATGTCGAAAAGGAACAATGACTGCTACAAACATTAGAAGACGATCGCAAATACATTAGATATACAGACACTGGTATTCTAAACAGTATAATGCATTTAATATGTACTTTTAGTAGCCGAAAAGGCTCTGTCGAAAACA